>NW_004524973.1:451335-477757 GCF_000260255.1 Octodon degus | reverse complement strand
GGGTCTTTAAATTTTGGGGCCCTGGTGTTTTTTAGTTCTTTATAGATTCTAGAGAGCAGACCCTTGTCTGAGTACTAATTTGTCATGATTTTTTCCAAATTTGTAGGATGAGCATAGGTTTTAAAGTACTTCAAGTTCCAGACTGAAATTTTTCTAGTTGTGTAATTGGGAGCAAGTTTATTTTTTGAACCTTCATTTTTGTCATCAGTAAATTTTGAATAGCACAGGGTCTTTGTGATAAGGTCACTCCTCCACTAAGATTTCCTGTTATTCATATTTTCAATTAGGGAAGCATTCTTATGGTTGAATTATGGGGGTGGCTAGGTGCATAGCACTCAATACGGAAAATGATGAGATTGACATCAGCTTAAATCACTGGCTGATGAGTCAGCCTGGGGGAGGACTCTTCCTGCTTTGCAGGGTCACATCAGCTTACATTTTGGAACAGAGTGGACAAGCACAGCCTGTGGGAGTAAGGCAGTGCAGCACTAAGAGGACAGGGTGCCTGCTTTTGTTCCATTGCAAGAACTGGTTTACTTTTTAGAATAATTCCATGGGCAAGCAGGGACACGAAATCTACTAATAAGACTTGAGAAGGGACTGTATCCATTCCCTCTGATAAGGGGCACTGTTTGGCTTTAGGACCTTATCCACAAAGTAAAGAGTGGGCAGAAACCATAGTTAAGCTATGTGAAACTTTAATTGCATGATAAAACAAGGCAACGCATAATACTGAGTTTAGTTTTAAAGCCATATATGGGGAATACATAAACTGCCTTACAATGCAAATTTCTTTACAGCCATCTTGATAATTGCATGAAACAAGTAAGTCAATCATTTAGAAGTATGAGGAATAATTCTTTCTAAGATGGAGTTGGTATTGAAAGCTCTCAGGTGAAAACCACTGACCTCATAAACTAAACATTTATTAGATGTTCTCTTCTAAAGAACATTCGTGTAATCAAAGAGTACTCAAAACATAGCTGTTTATTTAAAAAATGGTCCTGGAAAAAACTAAATAAATTGAAAGAAAAGACCTATTTTATTTCCCAAAAGATTACAAAAGAATAATGCCATAATCAGGATCTGTAGTCACCACTACCCTGTGCCTTGCTTGCTAATGAAACATCTCTCTGTAATAAGCTGTACAGAAAAGTACTAGAAGCTCTTAGAATTGAACAAGACAATACAGATATTTAAACATACCCTCTGAGCCCCAGATACATTTGTATGAGCTTCTATCTTTTATTTTTTTTTTAAATCTCAAGAACCCATGTCAGCTGGAGCTGCTTGTTGACCACGAAAAGCAAGTGTGTCTTCAGGACTGGTCACTGCAGCCTCTATCTCCCTCTAGGTACACACTGAACCACTAGTAAATAATCATCTCTTTCAGTCTTGTTTTCTAGCCCTGGGAGGAAAGAGCATCAAGCCAATTCTCCAATTCTTTGAGGAACACTTCAGGGCATCAATAATCTCCAGTACTTTGGGGGAACACTTCAGGTCATGAATAATGTCCTCTATGAGGACGCTGTATTTTGCTTGCACTATATGTTAGATACTGTGCTAACTGTGCCACCAAATTTTGTTTATATCCCATAAAACTTGAAATGATTTCTCAAATGTAAATTTTAGATGTGTCTTTAAGGAAAGGCCAATATAGGACTGCTTTGCTGTAAATGATACATACTGCTCACACTGAGTGGACTCAAGACAAGACTTAAAGAAAGTAGCAGTGATTTTATTGTATTATCACAATGCCACGCAGTTTCATTTATTCACTTTGGGTGACCAAATTAAAGGAGGTCATTTACTTTGGTAGAAATGAAACAGGATTTATTCAAAACTATCTCTGAGGAGGTGGGGAATCCCATTTGCCTTAAATCACCATCTTCTGTTGATATGGTATATTACATTTAATGATGTACAGAGTAAAGAAGATTTAATACCAATACTCCTTAAACTCTTTAATGAAATTAAAAGGGAATCAATTTTACCTAACTGATTCCTGGAGGCAAGTATTACCCTGGTACCAAAATAGAGAGTCCCAACCAAAAAATGAGAACAAAAGGCCAATCTTCCTAATCAGCATCAATATAAAAATCCTCAAGAAGATACTAGCACTGAGGATATAGCTCAGCAGCATAGTGCCTTCCTGCCAAGTGTAAGGATGAGTTCAACTCCCAGTTCCAAAACAAAAGCAAAAACAAAAAACCTGAGCTAAAATAAACACACACACACACACACACACACACACACACACACACACAATGATACTAGCAAACAGAATTTAGCAAATCATCAAGAAGATTATACACCATAACCAGTGTCTTGGTTATTGTTCTCTCATTAGTGGGACAAAGTACCCAAAATTAAGGAAGGAAAGGCTTATTCAGCTCACAGTTTGTGGAGGTTTCAGTCAATACTCAGCTGGGTCCAAGGCGGAGTGCTACATGGCAGAGGGCAGCAGCTCATGGCAGCAGAAAACAGCAAAACAGCAAGAGCAAAAGGGAGGAGTAGCAGCAAAATGGCAACAGAGAGCTAGTCTGTCTCCCTTAAGTTGCATTCAGGCTATCACCCCAGGCTGGGTGTAGCACTCATACCCATAATCCCAGCTGCACTTACACCCATAGTTCCAGAAGCACTCATACCCATATTCCCAGCAGTACTCACACCCATAGTCCCAGCAGCACTCACACCCATAATCCCAGCACTGGATCATGAATTAATCACAAACTCTAGAAGCTGCCGCAATGACTGCATGAGTCTTTGGGGGGGGGGGAATAGACACAAACCATAACAACCAGCTTGGATCCCAGGAATGGAAGGACAGTTCAATATATGCAAATGAATAAATGTAATACACCATATCAACAGAACCAAAGACAAAAATCACACAATCATCTCTTTTTTTTAAAATTTTATTTATTTATTTATTTATTTGAGAGAGAGAGAGAGAGAGAGAGAGAGAGAGAGAGACCAGCTCAGCCTACCAGGGGGCGGGCTGGCTGGCATGTGGTGCTGGGGGATTGAACCGCGGTCCCTGATGCTTTTGCTAAGCTTGTTCTAAGTAGGTGCTTTAGACCACTGAGCCATCTCTCCAGCCCCACACAATCATCTCAATAGGTACAGAAAGAGCTTTTGACAGAATCTAATACCCATTTATGATATAAGCTCTACAGAAAGGGCTGGGGAGAGAGCTCTGTTACATAAGTTCCTGCCTGGCAAGTGCAAGGTCCTGAGTTCGATCCGTAGTACAAAAAAATAAAAGCCCTACAGAAAATCTGAATAGTCTTGATCTCAATCAAATAAAAGCCTAGTTACCTCCATTTCTCTATAAAAGGCTCAAGTTTATCCTTCTTTATAGCTTAGCAGTACTCCACTGTATAAAAATATCGTATCTTTTTTATCCAATCCTCACTGGATGGGTATTTGGGTTTTTTTCCAAAATTTAGCTACTACAAATTGTGCTACTACATTTCAAAACAAGAACAAAAAATTAACAATGATTGTATTTGTTTTTGTTTTGTTTCTTCTTTAAAATAAAAAAAATTGTGCTATTATAAACATGGATGTACACACATATTGTGACATGATATTTTTTATTCTTCTGGGAATATACTCAGAAGAGGAATATTTGGATTGAATGGGACCTCTAAGCCTAGTGTTTTGAGGAATTTCCACACTGATTTCCAAAGTAGTTGTACCAGTCTACATTGTCACCGGCAGTGGAGAAGGGTTCCTTTTTGTCCACCAAAAGTCCCTTTTAAGTACAAACATATATATTTTAGTCTGATCACATTGACAGCTTTAGTCAATCTTTAGATTTTTACTGTTTTCTTAGTATTTATTGCATTAATTTCTTTTTTCTTTTCTTTTCTTTCTTTTTTCTTTTTTTTTTTTTGCCAGCTCAGCCTACGCAGGGAGTGAGGCTGGCATAGCATATGTTGCAGGGGATCGAACTGCAATCCCTGTGCTTGCCTAAGCAGGAATTTTATTCAGCTTTATTCAGTTCTGGTATTTCTTTTGTCGAACCTGGGGATTGAACTCAGGTCTTTGCACTTGCCAGGGAAGCGTTTATTCTACTGAGCCATCTCCCCGGCCCGAGTTCTGGTATTTCTTTGCTAATTTTTCTCTAGTTGATCTCTTTGTGACAATGGGGTATTAAGGTTTCCCATTACACCTGTGTTATTGTTTATTTTAATTTTTATGACTTTTCATAATTATCTGATATAGTTAGGTGTTCCAATATTTTGTGCATACATATTTATGATTGTTATCACTTCCTCTTGAAGTTTTCCCCTAACTAATACATAGGACCTTCTCTATCTCTTTGGATCATTCTTGGTTTGAAGTTTACATTGTCTACAAACAGAATAGCTACCACTGCTTTTTTCTGGGTTCCCATTTCATGGAAGATTGTTTTCTAACCTTTGACTTTCAGAACATGAATTTCTTTTGAGTTAAATATATTTCTTGCGAATAGAATATTGTTGGATCTTGTTACTTGATCCACTCTGCCAGTTTGCTTCTTTTGGTTAGCGAATGAGGCCATTTACATTGATGGTTATAACTGATATGTATTGGCTTATCTTTATCATAATAATTTCCTCCTGTTGGTTTTCTAAAAAGCAGATATTTTTGTTATTATTACTACTCTAAACAAAATACTTTTGTGTACCTGCAGGCCAGGCACAGGAGTAGACATTCTTAGACTGTGTTGCTCCAGCCAGTCTTCAGAACATTGTTTCAGTGCATTTATTCTTATTTTTAATTTACTGTGAGAAAGTTACGATACTCAGGGTTAATTACTTAATCATATTTTAGCCTATTTGTGATGCTATAACAAAATCTTCCCATGGGAAATAGGAAGTACTCCACCCTCTTGTACTGTAATGCCTGCCTCCCACAACCTTTGGTTATCCACTCTATTCTCAAATGCAAATAGCCTATAAAGAAACAAAACTATTCCTCACAGTTTGGTATATTGGAAAGTTCATTATCAGAATGAAGCCGCTTTAGTACCAGTGGGACCCACTGTCTGGTTCATAGATGGTGCCTTCATTCTGTGCCCTTGCACAAAAAAGCATGCCCAGTCTCTTTGGTGGCTTTTTATAAGACTCTGCTCTCTTGATAAAATCACTTACCCCAAATCTCACCTCTTGATACCATCATAACCATCGAATTTAGGATTCAGCATAGGAATTCTAGGAGAACACAAACACTTAGACCATATCATGCCATTTATAATAATATGCTAGAATTGACTTGCCTTGGCTTTTGAGAGCTGATTGTGTGCTACGGTGGGGTGTTTACAGCATGGCAATCAGCAAATTCTACAGGCATGGGCAAATGTGTTGCCAGACTGCTCATTCCACACTTACAGGTCTTTTTGTTTAGTTTGCTGGTAGTAAAAATAGAGCTCAGGGCCTTGTGTATGCCAAGTGTACACTCTATCACTGAGCTACACCAACAAACTAAAGAGGATAGGTTTGCGTTTTTGTTTTGAAATAGGATTTACTTATATTGGTGAGGTTGTCTCAAATTTCTGTGCTCAAGGGATGTTCTAGTCTCAGTTTCCAAGGTAAGTGGGACCACAGGCAAAAATCACTTTGTCTGGTTCTACTCTTACAGATTTTTATACATTTTCCAGGATAATGCTACCACTGATCTACTGACAATATGACATTAAGGTCAGTTGCTTATTATAAGTAGGCCTCACTTTCCTTGTATATTATATAAGTAAAATATAGTTACATATATTTTCTATGTTTATTTATGCTATTTTGCGTGGCTTTGATCAAATCTCTAATATAGTCAACACTCTACAAATTATAGCTATTTTTCAATCTCTACAAAATTCTGGCTGGGAATGGTAGCACATGTGTATAATCCCAGTGCTTCAGAGGCTGAAACCAGGATGATTGCCTTGAATTTAAGGCCAGTCTGGGCTACATATTGAGTTCAAGGTCAGCTTGGACTACATAACAAGACCCTGTCTCAAAACAAAACAAATCCAAAAACAGCAACAAAAAAGGGAAATGCTACCATGGAAAAGAATTATAGAAAAATATTGTGCATTCAGTGGGTATAGCATGCTAGAATCCTCAGGAAGAGGATTTGTAGGGCAGGAACACTTTTTATGGTGCTGGGGGTAGAACTCAGGGTCTCCTACAATGCAGGTAAGTGTTCTATCACTAAGCTGCACTCCCAGCCCAAGGAGAAGCATCTGCAGCACACATTTACCTCTTATTTATCAGAATCACTTTCTTTAAAACACATATTAATGAATTCTTCCTTTCAATCTCCTTAAAGAAACCAAGTCAGTGAATTTTTTAAAATAAAACCTTATACTAGCTCAAGTCTGTTTCATGACTAAATTAGAACAAAACAAAAACCAATCCTTATTTTCTTATAGAAACAATTAACAAATGAAGACAAAATATTCCTGAAGGTCTAGATCATGGTGTTATTTTTTTAACTGTAACAATTTGAGTTATTTAAAATGGGATAAAATGTTCTCAAAACTATAGATTTCCCAAATTCTAGAAATGTAACTCTGTGGTCTTAACTCTAATTGCAATACTGCATATTGCACGTTGTATAAACTAGCAGAAACTGGAAAATCATTTTCAAATATTTCTCTTGATTTCTATGTCTTATGTAATCATTTTCAGATTGAATAACAGACTATACAATAAATATATATAATTATTTATTAAGCAAACAAATTTGTGTGCTAAGCAGCTCAGACATGCCCAGTTATATTCATGTAGAAAACTTGGATTGGGGCTGGGGAGATGGCTCAGTGGAATAAGCACTTACCTGGCAAGCACAAGGGCCTGAGTTCAATCCCCGGTTCCACAAAAAAAAAAAAAAAAAAAAAAAAAAAAAAAAACCTAGGCTACACACACACACACACACACACACACACACACACACTAGCACTAGCACATATACACTGACGTATAACCTGAACTGAATTAGATATTTCGATGGCAAAATGATTTGATAAGGGTTTTAAAAAAATACATCGAAGGATATTTCTCAGTACTCACTACAGTGGTAAAATAAGACAAAAACTACTGGCTAAGGATGGAAGACTTCTATATTTTTTGACCTCAGTGGATACATTTGTGCTTCCTTTGCATTAATCCAGTGTTTTGAACACTTCTCTTCATGCATGTTATCCCTCAACACAAAGGAGAAATAAAAATAAAAAAAGAATACCAAATTGTTCACATTGCTCATTATGTAGCAGTGAAAAGAGATAATTTTTTCTTTATAAAATCATTTTCTGTTTTCTAAATATGAATTTATCTCTTTAATGATTAGGAAAAAGAAAGCATAGCAAAACAAAAATTGAAGAATAAAGCACTGTATAAAACCTTCCTCTCCTTATATATGTTATAGATCATATAGAAGGTTTAACCTTAACAGTGAAAATTATTTTAAGTTGAAGACAGTGTAGTCTGGATTAAATTGCAAGTGTTGATGGACAATGATGGTGTTTTATTTCTCCTGGGATGAAATGGTCTTCATTAGACAATTTTTAATTTGTACTTTGTAGATTTGAAGAACTAGTGCTATCGTGAGCAACCTCCCCTTCCCACTATTTGTGTGTGCACATATCTGTGTTAGATATATTTGATCTGTGGAAAGTCACATGCTGTTATCCCCTAAATGTAGTGGAATTAAAAATGTTACAAGGTTGTGGGTAAAGCTCAGTGATAGATCAATTCCTCATCATGGGGAAGACCCTGTATTCCATCCCCACCTCTGAAAATGAAACAAAAATAAAGCAAAAACCCAGGACTGCTAATAAAGGCTTAACTTGCCCATGGCAGGCAGTTAAATATCTCTGAAAGAATCTAACCACCACCATCCTGATCAGAGACCCCTGTGATCAGAGATCGCAGCTGTCGTGGGGTTCAGAACACTCTCAGCCCCACTGCTGGTAGCAGCCACCACTCCCTACGCCTCCCCAAGGCTAGGCCCTGGGCCGCCTTGCCTGCTGTGCTCTCTGAAGCCTTGATCTTGGTGGGGAGCGACCGCCCCTCTCACTGACCACCCCCCCATGACCCTACGGAAGACCCCATGGCCAGGGCAGGAGCAGCTGGTCTGCTCTCTGCTGCCAAGGAGATTCCTCTCAGGCTTGTTCTGCAATTAGCCTGTCCTGTTGAGCTTTTAATTCTGTTTCATCTTTTCTTTTTTCCTAACATTTGGTGGCCTATTTGAGTAGAGACCAATGTTATGATTCCTATATCCCCTACCTCTTCTTTTATGGCCCTAATGCTTTCCAGTGGGGCCCCATCACACTCCTCTCCCTTTCTCCCCTCCTTCTTAAGAGTTCTAGGAGATCACTTGCCATTTCCAGCTAACCCTCCACTCAACATCCAGCACTGCATTATCCAGCCCAGGACTAGTAAGATCACTCCCTACCGCCTCCCCTCAGCTGTGCTTGAGGAGTGTAGCTCCATCTCAAACCCCTGGGGGGTTCCTGCAAGCCCAGGCTCTGTGGTGGGCTTCCACAGACACTGGAGTGTGAACATCTGCCCTGTTTTATGGAAAATCCTTCTTTCGTGTGGCTGGACCATGCCGACAAGAGAATCTTTGGGCTCCTAGTCCTGTTTGGAAGATATCCCAACATAGGGCTATAGACTCCCAGCTACTCTCTTATCAGATATTATGAGCTCTCAAATTTTCAAATTCTGACAGATTGTGTCAGTTACTATAAGCTCTTAAATGTCTATAAGTGCCCAATCTCCCAGGAAGACATTCTTGGACATGGCCAGGCCACAGGCAGAATCTGATTCCTGAGGGATCTGGTAGGATAAGGATCTGTGGTGGGCTTTCAGAGAGATTAGAGCAGGAATGCAGATACCCTTTGGTTTAAAAGAGAATATTTGGCCTAAACATCTCATATTTTATTCAGCCAATGGCTTAAATTTATCACACTAAATTTCTAATTTCTTTGTAATCTTCATAACTAACTGCAGTGAAGAGGCAAATGACAGGAGGTTCCTCAGTTCCAAGCTTTTTTTTTTACTCTCTACTCATGCCTCTCTGGCTCTGGCTCTGTCTCTCTCTCTCTCTCTCTCTCTCTCTCTCTCTCTCTCTCTCTCTCTCTCTCTCTCCCTTTCCCAAAAGTTGGTGTGCCTAGCCTAGAGATAAGGACCCTACAAGAGAGCTCTACATTACAATAGTATATGCCATTTGGGTCTATTTTATGAAAAGGAAGGGCTAAAGACAACAAAAGTAAAACCAGTAAATTATGCCAAATTTGGACAGATTAATCAGGGGGGAAAAGAGAGAAAGAAACCCCCATCATTATTTTAACAAAGGCCCAAGGACTGCTTTGAGCTCAACAATTTCTTTCTCTTTCTTGGACTCTCCTTGACATTTACATGGAATGCTGTTTATAGAGGTTTTCAGGATGGCCAAACTTATTAAAGCCTTGCTTTTGCTGCCTCTGAAATTCTATTTGAATCTAAACAAACAAATTTATTTCCAACAGTTGGAAACTCAGTCTCAGGGACCAGATGAAAAAAGACAAAGAAAAATTTAGGCATAGGGAAACAAAAACTGATAAATTTATTTTTGGCTTCAAATTTGAGTGGGTATTTTCATTTAATTGATCTGCTTAAATTATGTCATACATTGTATGCAGACTACAGTTACAGGGTTAATTTGCTCTTCTTTCTGCTTTCTGTAAATACTAAGATAATTTTTACTATTCAAGGTTACTTGAGAGTTAGTTGGAAGCCAGTCAAATTTCCCAGGAATAAAAGGGAACATTTTAGAAATCCAAGTGGCAAAAGCCAAATTTATTATCAAAAAGTTATAGTAAGTAGGATATAGCAGAAAATAGAGTAAGCTTTAAGAATAAATGTACAATTTTGATGTGACAGGATTTTGTATAAGTTTTTGCCTAGGTAGCAGCAGAACTGAAGGCTCAAGCACGTCAAGAAAAGTTTGTAGAGAATGCAGCTTATAGAAATATATTTGTTTGCTTGTTGATTTGGTGGAGTCCAAGTGGTTCCTTCTAAAAGCTCATTCTTTGTTGCTCAAAACATACTTGGGGTGCATTATACCCCAACTGTAAGATCATCAATCACTCCTCCCAAGGTTGAGACTCTTCTGTCTGGTATAATTGGTGCTTTCAGAGAAAGGCTTTAGCTTTCATTCCTGAAATCATTTCTAAAATTGATACTAAACATGAGCTTTTTCTCTTTAATTAGCAGGACTACCTACACTGGCAATGACAAAAGACAAGACAGCAATGCCTCCTTGGACGGTTCAGACTCGGTCTGTGACACTCACTACTGCTGACTGCACAGTTTATGTTTCCTAATGTACAGGTTTTCAAAGATGCAAAACTGAAGAAGGTCTTTTCATACCAATGAGTGCAAGGCTAAAGATGTCCTTCACTTTTAAGATATCCATGACTACTGGGGAAGTAACAGTTCTTGGATCATGTTATTTATTTCAAGGTGCTTGATATCTAGATAAGATTGTAAGATTAAACCTACTGCTCCCACTCCAATGCTAATTTAGGTGTTATCCTGTATGTTCAACAACAGATTTGGAGACCAAAGTTAAAAAGATAAGTGGGCTACGAGGGCAGCCAGTATTTAGGCCCTGGCCCTCCAAGGTAGACAAGGACCCAGGCATGAAAGGACCTTTCTGCAGGATCCTGCAACTTTGTTGAGTCCCCTGAACCTCCTGATCAGAAAGATTTTTTAATCCCAGATCATAAGAGTTAATCAATGCATGGTGGGTTAAACAAGAGTCCAAAACTAAAACAAAACAAAATAAAACAAAACCAATAACAGAAACAAAAACCGCAATCCTGTAGGGCCAGGGATATAGCTCAGTGCCACAGTGCCTGTCTGGCAAGCATGAAGTCCTGAGTTTGATTCCCTGTACCAAGGAAGGAAGGAAGGAAAGAAGGAAGGAGAATCATCAGTCATACTCCCACAGAAAGCTGCATGGTCAGGCAAGACCATGAACCATCCTGGAAGCTGACACTAACAAAGGAGCTGAGATTAGATGAGAGGCTGTGCATATCATTCAAAAAGAAACGTTTGAGTAAATTTGACTGATCTTGATACACAGCAAGAGGTTACTTTTGATTAACACAGCTTTCACTTTGACTCAGTCTTGAACACTCAGCATAACAGTATAACTACAAATATATTGGAGTAATAATACATGCTCAACATAAAAATGGGGCTCCAGTCACTGATCCTCACTGACAGCTTTCAGTTACTGACATATCTAGAAGCCAGCTGGTTACAATTGCTATTTCAGTCCCTTAAGAACAGTGTCTGGATTTGACTCCTTCCACAATATGTCTTTCCATTCTAGTGCTTATGCTTTGGTCATATGTACTTTAATCTCTTAGTAAAGTTTCTTTATTCTCACCTAGAGAGTGACAAACTCCTAGCACACATGCAGGTAGAACCAACAATAAAAGTGCCTGGGATCCATTGCCCCCACACTGTCTGCCTCAGGGGCCATGCACCATGCTTCGTAAAACTTGCTGTACTTCTATCCCACATACTCATGGTAATGTAACTGCACCTTGGTGGAAGACAGAGACCAAGACATAGACAGTACAACAAATGCCCCAGGACCCCCTGCAGATTTCAAATATTCATGGAAGTCCACTATCATATTTGAAAGTCTTCCCTTTTTCATGCTTGTCCTCCTCTTTCTACTCTTCTGTTTACTATTGCCAGGTCTAATCAATCTGTTTCAAAGATTTCTCACCAACAGGACTGTGCCCACTTTTCACAGGCAGTAGCCAAAGACCACATCAATACAGTTCTTCAGTGCAGCTGAAACTCAATTATTGCCCCTAATCAGCAGGAAGTAGTTCAGGAAGAGATATACTGCATATATTCCCTGTTTAGTCATAGGATCCAGAATGATCCAATCACCACCATCCTGATCAGAGACCCCTGTGAACTGCCCCCTCCGGCACAGCTGCCCGGGGACTCAGAACACTCTCAGCCCCACTACTGGTAGCAGCCACCACTCCCTACGCCTCCCCAAGGATCGGCCCTGGGCCGCCTTGCCTGCTGTGCTCTCTGAAGCCTTGATCTTGGTGGGAAGCCACCGCTCCTCTCACTGACCACCCCCCATGACCCTACGGAAGACCCCATGGCCGGGGCAGGAGCAGCTGGTCTGCTCTCTGCTGCCAAGGCGGTTCCTCTCAGGCTTGTTCTGCAATTAGGCTGTCCTGTTGAGCTCTACCACTGCTTCTCTGCCCTTTCTCTGCACTCTCCCCTACAAAGTCTGTAGCAGTAGAAGCAAGTATCCATGTTTCACAAAACTGCATCTCAGGGATGCTACATTATCAGTATGATCTCATTGAATCCAAGGCTGCCTAGGATGCTCTGACGCGTGGACCTGACGCAAGTCAGCCTTTTCCCAGGATGAGATTGCCAAGAAGATTTTAAGACACAAGATAATTCTAAGAGGTGCCTATTTATTGACCTTTTCACCTTAATCTAAGTTTGACAAATAATTGTAAGGGCACAAATTGCTTCCACGTTCCATCTTCTTTCCACAGTCTGCTTTACCTTTACTGGGTTTAGGAGCTGTGGTCTGGACCATAATTTATGTGCAATCTAAGGAATCTGGGTATATTCCAGGGAACAACACAAGTTTCTGCATTTGGGATTATAAGGCCTTTATCAATCATTCATATCCTAGAATTCAGGTGTTCCCATAAACTTTTGCTTTTTGGCACTAAAGACTCCAGGTAAAATGGTGTGTCTGGCCATTTTCAGTATACTTTAACCAGAGTAAGACATATGTAATTGGGAGGAATACAAGTTACTCTATCAAATTATATTCAGATCTCCAACTGGTTGGGGCCTGCAAATCAACTGATAATAAGTCAAGAATGGTAGCATATACCTATAATCCAAAGTACTCAGGAGACTGAGGCAGGAGGATTGCAAGTCTGAGGACAGCATATACAATTCAGGGAGATCCTGTTTGACTAAAAAGGGATGAGTGTGTAGCTCAATGGTAGAGCACTTGCAAGAGACCTTGTGTTCCCCAGTATTTGAGGGGGAGGGTAGGAATTAGTGACAGTAAGTACATTAACATAAAAAGACAATGTTTATTTTTATATGCAAAGGGTAATGCTGAATAGAGTAACTTGAAAAATAGCCCCAGAAAAAGGTTTCTATGCCAATTTGAATGTGTGTGTGTGTGTGTGTGTGTGTGTGTGTGTGTGTATATAGGGGTGGTTATCAGGGCTTCCACGGGAAAGTATGGAAGGTTCTACTGGACTGTTTGATGCTAATGGAAATGAATAATTTATCTAATTTCTGGCTAGAAATTTCCCACTGAGGTGGCTTATGGCAGCTGAATTTGCACTTCTAGTGTTAATGGTCATTTTTCTTTCAACCAGGAAAGCCCTTCAAAGTCAACATGACAGTATATTTTTAGGAAGTTCTCTTTAAAGTTTCTTTCTGTGGTTGCTGTTTGTTCACATGTTTTAAGTTTAAAATAACATGGGCAGCATTTTGTTGGGTTGCTAATTCCTTCACTTATCATTCTGAACTGATTTCTTCATCTATCATATACAGACAACATCTGATTTGTAGATTTGCTCTGAGGATGCCATTGAATGAGATAGATAGTTAGATAGATAGATAGATAGATAGATAGATAGATAGATAGATAGATAGATAGATAGAGTGAGCAAGCTAGTTTTGTTATTTTGTCTTTTCTTTCTCTCTCTCTCTCTTTTTGAGACAGGGTCTCCGTGTACTTTAGGCTGGCCTTGAACTCACTTTGTAGTCTAGATTGGTCTCAAATTCATGATGATCCTCTTGCCTCAGCCTCCCAAGTACTGGGATTGTAGGAATGAGCCACCATGCCAGGATATTCTCTTGACATAGGGGAAGGAGGATGCCAGTGAATGATACAATTTCTTTTCATCTTCTCTTACTGCATATTATAGCCCTTAGCTTTAGTTACTATATCAGTTAGGAACAGATTTCAATGTAAAAGGGCCATCTGGAGGATCTAGTCAAACGTAGAAGGGCTGGAACTCGCTGCAGAGTTCCCTGGAGAGTCTGACTCAGGAAGCTGTAGGGCCTGTGCTGGAAGCCCAGAGACAGATGTCCAAGATGGGGGCTCCTCCAAGAAGCTGAAGCAAGACTTCCTTCTTCTTTTCCTTCTTATTTTACCCAAGCTACAAGCCTATTGATTGATGCCACCCACACCCAGGGCGGGTCTTTCTTCTTCAGTAAGTGAATCATCCAGAGACACCCAGAACTATATTAAACCAATTTACTAGGAGTTTCTTATTCAAGTTGACAACACAATTAACTATCACAATTCTCTCCTTGTCAATTTGACAACCAGACATATTTCCTATACTTACTAACTATACTTATTAACTTACTAACTATACTTACTTTCTAGATATAATAGCAATTTCATAATTATGCCTAACACCATGTAACTATACTGCATATAAACTTAAGTGCACAAATTTCCCCCCTGGGATAGAAGGCATAGATTTTCTTTTGATGATGCTTACTCCTAATATTTAATAACTTAAGCATTATAATACAAGGAAGAAAAATATATTTGTTTAATATATGTGCATATATGCATATGCACATGAACAAAATAGAGAACAATAACAATCCTCTTTTCTGTACCAGGTCACATGGTTGTAGCTGGTACTTATAACTAACTTCTGCTACGCATTCTATATTTTCTTAGCCTTCAGCAAGTACTCAGCAGGTCTTGCTTCTTTTCCTGTTGGGCACCCCATACCTTTAATCCTGAATATTCTGGGTCATTTGTCATCCTTCCTGGATTGGGTTGTTATAGTTCCCCATTGACCTTAATAACAAGGCACAGTAATACTAGAAGATGCCCTAAGGAGTGTTCTGTGCTATAAATATAGTCTTCCTTTCCTCTACTGTGGATTAATAGTTCAATTTCCCCTTGATATTCTAGATTAGTTCCTCTTGACAACATGATTACTCCCTTTTTAGTTTGTTTACTCCAAGTCATGAGGAGTCCAAAATGACTAGGAAAGGGGACCTTACCATTCAGTTCAATGGAATCATTGTTGTACTTCCTGGTGCAAAACCGGAACCAAGACTTCTAAGCCAGCAGCATATAAGGTTGTGATAATAGGAAGCAGAAACTTCCCAAGTGGGTCACTAGGGCTAGTGATGAATGCTACCATTTCCATTTCCTCTCCATGATTCCTGGACCTCTGAAACCTAGGTATGGGTGACATAGTACCGTAAAGTGGTAGATGCTGAATCAATGGATACATAGCCTTTTGAAAAAATTTTCCCCAACCTTACAAGATATTGCCACCTATCTGGCATTGTACATGTATCTTCAAAAGGCCATTCCATCTTTCTATCAATCCAGCTGTTTCTGGATGGTGAAAAACATGGTAAGACCAGAGAATTCCATGAGCATGAGATTGCCTCATTTCTTTCACCATGACATGTGTTCCTTGATCAAGAGAAATTTTATGTGGAAACCATGATGGTGGATAAGACATTCTGTAAGTCCATGGATGCAGTTTTGGCAGAAGCTTTACATGCAGAGAAGGCAAATCCAAACCGAGAGTAAGTGCTTATGCCAGTAAGAAAAAAATGATGCCCTTTTCATGATGGAGTCATTCCACTATAATCATCTGACCACCAAGTTGCAGGCTTATTGCCCTCTAGGGAATAGTGCCACACTAGGGACTTAAGGTTGGTCTCTACTATTGTCATATTAGACATTCAGAGGTAGTTGTGGCTAGATCAATCAACCTTGCTGAGTGACAGTCTACATTGCTGAGCCCATGCATACCCTCCATCATTACCACCATGACCACTTTATGCATGATCCCATTGCATCGGACAGTGATGGGGTGGCTGAAGAAAAAGTTGCCTGCTACCCACAGAATGGACCATCCTATCCACTTGATTATTAAAGTCCTGTTCTGCTGAGGTCCCTTTTTGGCGAGCATTTACATGGAACAAAAATACCCTTACAATCCCTCATACACGCAGAGAGGATCTAACCACATACTTCTTCCCCAAATATTTTTGTCACTAATTTTCCTGTCATGTTACTGCCAAGTCCCTGACCATCTGTCCAGACCATTGGCTACAGCTCACAAATGAGTATATAGCAGTCACACATCTGGCCATTTTTTCTTCCAGGCAAAATGTATGACTGGTGCACTGCCTGAAGTTCTGTCTACTGTGAATATTTTCCTCCACTACTCTCCTTCAGGAGTATCCTAGAAAGGAGCTGTAATGCTTCAGCTATTCACTTTTTTGTGATGTCTGCATACCATGAAGAATCATCTGTAAAGCAGGCCAGACCTTCTCTTCCTCTATCAGCTGATCAAATGGTATACCCCATGGGGCCTTCAGTGCATGCCAGAAGGACAGAAGGCAGTATAGTTACAAAGTTGAACAAGCACAGCAACAATCCATCATTAAATGTAAATGGCATATAAATGATCAAGCCCAAGAAGGTCAACTTACATTTAATGATGCATTGTTGCATGTCCAACATTGTAACTTGATAGATCAGATGGACATCTCAATTCAAGTATCAGGCCAGGAACTATGTTTCAAAGGGAGAGTAGTTGTCTTCAAATGATGGCACAGCCTTGTTACAAAGTCCTAAGGATGTCCACTGAGATTCCCCTATAGAGGTCTACCAGAGCCTCCAAACACCATCCCTAGCTGCCACTGACACCTTAAGTATCATTGAATTTCTGGATCACACAGCCAAAGTACCAAAGCAGTATGCACAGCAGAACTTTTTTTTTCTGGACTGCTGTCAAAACTGATGGCTTTCTGAATCACTCTAAAAATAGAGTAAAACACCCAAGTAAGGAATGTTTTGCCTCCAAAGCCCAAATAGGCCCATTAAGAATTATGCTTGGGGGGCGGGGAAATGGCTCAGTAGAATAAGTGCTTCCCTGGCAAGTGCAAGGGCCTGAGTTCAATTCCTGGTTCCTGCCAAAAAAGAAGGAAAAAAAAAGGAGAAAAATGGAGCTGAGGAGATGGCTCAATGGAATAAACGCTTCCCTGGCAAGCTCAAGGGCCTGAGTTCAATCTCCAGTTCTACCAAAAAAAAAAAAAAAAGAATTATGCTTGGTTTTTGATGAGGGGGGAACAGACGCAACAAGTTATCTTTTACATTACAAGGGATATATCTGCATGCCTCATACCACTAAACTAGAAATTTCACAGAGTTAGATAGGCCTTGAATTTTAGTTGAATTTATTTCCCATCATCTGGCTCACAAGTGATTTACTAACAAACCAGAGTGGTTGCTGCTTCCTGTTCACTTGGTCCACTCAGCATAACACCATCAGTGAAGTGGACCAGTATGATACACTATAAAAAAGAAAAACAGTCAAGATACTTGTGAACTAAATTGTGGCACAGTGGTGGAGAGTTAACATGACCCTGAGATAGAATAGTAAAGATATATTCCCGACTTTTCTCACTGAAAGCAGATTATTTCTGGTAGGTGTTTATGGATAGGTATATAGAAGACATTTGCCAAAACAATAGCTGCATGTCAGGTACCAGCTCTGTTAATCTGTTTAAGAAAGGAAACTATATGTGATTCAGCAGATGCAATTGGAGTCACCACTTGACTGAGTTTATGGTAATCCATGTCCTTCCCCAAGACCCATCTGTCCTCTGCACAGGCCAAACAGGAGATTTAAATGAGGATGAGAAGGGAACCACAACCCCTGCATGTTTCAAATCCTTGATAGTGGCACTCATTTCTACAATCTCTCCAGCGATGTACTGTTTGTGTGGGTTTATTATTTTTTCAAGTAAAGTGAACTTTAACTCTGCCTTTCTGGCCATAACCTTCACACTACAGGTTAGGAAACCAGTGTGAAGATTCTGCCAAGTACAAAGTGTATCTGATCATTTTCCTTTCCCCAGTGTAAAGTTACTCTGGTAAAAGGCCTTATGTACATTTGCAGAAGGATGGGAGAAAGATTTTTAAAATTTGGTAGTGTGCTAGAGTCCTTTCCTAAGATGTCTCAGCCTCCCTTTTATTCAAGGGGTTCTGGGTGTATAAACCACCTCAAGTCTGGGAAATGGTCCAGGGACCATGATTCTCCTTCACTGAAATTTGAGGTAAGTTTCTGTTTGTTTGCCCTTAAAATTTTCCAGTTATAAAAAATCTAGTAAAACTTTTTATAGGATTTCTATTTTACTTTTGGCAACACCATGTCTAATTAGCCAATTCCATAGATGTATATGTATTCTAATCAGGGCTCTGCTTCTGCTTCCCATTAGGACAAGTATGAGCAACTTGTCTTTGGTTGTTGAGTTGTTACTTGACCCATGGTAATCCAGGATGCAGTTAAATTCAGTGCCTTTATATTTCCCAAATTGAGTGACTCAGATCTACATCATAAGGTCTGTAATGCAGAGAAGAGCAATTCAGGGCACTTCATGCTGGTGCTCCTATCATGAATCTGTTTAAGCAAAGGATACATTTTCTAGACCATTCCAATGTGGAGGACTAGGTTTATCCACTCCAGTATTCCCATTTCTCCAAGCCTTTGAGCTCCCTCATCAACAGTAAACCAAGGAATATCAAGCATCTCTACTCAATCACAGTGGGCCATCTTTTGATCCATACCTCTGCCAATCAGCCAAGTAAACTAGCACTGTTTTTACTCCATGAGCTGCAATATTAAATTTATAATCTCTTCTTAATAGGCCCATATCAGCGAATTCAACCTGATCCATGTGTAAGGTTTTGCCGCTACTATCCCATACATTTAGATTCTTTCCCATACTTGTTCATCAGACCTCTACTTATAAGAGTTAGAAAATTCAAGAAATTCTTTCAGAGTATAGCAGACCTCTTCACGGGTCACAGCATGTATCACCCATTTAGAGGACTTCTGGGATTTGAGCCTCATTATAGGCCTAGAGACAAAAGTGGGTGGTGAGGATTGGTCTTGGGGTATGTTAGCATGATCATGCTTGCTAACTCCATCAGGCAACACAGGATTAGTTTCCTCAGGTCCAGGAGGAGACGCCAGCTCCACAGGGGTGAGGCCATAGATGTCTCCTCCATTGTGGGTTTGGAATATCTCTTCTTCTGACAAAATAATCTTATTAGTATTTAGGAGCTCCACTTCCCCAGTTTTATCAGACTCCTCCCAAACATCTCTGTCCCAGTTTATTGGATCTCATTCTTTTTCAACCAGCATCCTCACTTTTACTTCAGAAACCCTGCAAGGCTGCCTGTTCAATTTATGCTATACTTCCAAATGAATTATGAAAGCCCATGTTTGGGTTTCTGCAATTGGGTAGACACACTTAGAAACTTTTAGCTTCTTTATGTGTGTCTGGAACTGGAAATTTAAGTCTTTGAGTTCCTTATTTCCTGTATTAACTTGTGCTCATACTTAGAAGACTATATTTTATGCATGTTTTGAACTTATGATTTTCCTTTACTAGTTTGTTCAGAGATGCTAAGAGCAACCAATGAGGATCGTCATACTTTCCTCTCTGCCAAACATACCACATATAGAGTTACTAGACTCTTTGCATCTCACAAGTGGTGGTTATGATAATCAAATGGATGTATTTTGTGTATTTCTTTAAATAGTTCACACCATGGACTATCAGTACTCCATACATTTTTAGAAGGAGAGACGGCAACCTTACATCTCACTAAATTAGAGAGCCAGCTCCAGGAACTACTACAGTTACTGCCGCTTTAGAGGCACTACTGGTACCAAAATTTGTATCAGTTAGAGTTTGCTATGGGAACAGATGGGCTTGCAATTTACAAGATAGGCTTACCATGACCTCTTGCAGAGTCAGGTGTGGAAGAAAGCACAAGGGCCATCTGTGCACTGAAGATCTAGAAGATGCAGTCAAAGACCTAGAGCTCATTATAAAATACTGTGTAAATCCATATTTGGAAGCTGAAGGGTCTGCACTGAAAGGCTGAAAAGTCCGGGTTGGAAGCCTGCAGATGGACATACAAAGGCAATGGCAAAGACTGGAGTGCCTCCAAAGAAGCATATGTGTGACTTTTCTTTCCCTTTTTATTTCATTCAGGCCACATACCTATTGGCTGATATTGCCAACACCCAAGATGTGGCTTCCTGCTTTAGTAATTCAATCACCCAGACATGCCTGGAACTATGCTAAGCCAGTTCTCTAGGTGTGATGCAAAAGTTAGCTATCACAGCTACCTATTCTTGCTTTATTATTTCTTGGGCAAAATCCTTCCTTCAACTACACCCATTTTCGTTTTCTTGGTTGAGTCAGTCACCTTATGAAAATAAGAAAAGACTTATTTCTAGGCAAAGGCAAACTTCCTAGTCATAGCTTCAGTTTGGAAGGCAATTTCTTCATTGCATGGATGTCCAAAATTTACCGGAACTCACTGCAATTCTATTGTAAGGCATTTTCTGTTTTCCCACTATGACCTTGGCTCCGTGCCTTCCCTTGTTTTCTACCTTTCCCATAGATCAATTGTCCATTCTCAGCTTCCTGTCCTCTTCCTCCCTCCCTCCACAGCAGCCTGTAGATCCCCTGGGCTCACCTCCTCCCCCAGACCTCTGTACAGGGAGGACAATTCCTATCTCTCCCTTCAGCTTCTATCTGTATTCTCACTCCCAGAAACCAGAACACAAAGAATCCTTCTCAGTAAGCTCACTCCTGTTATTACTGAACAGTCTCAGTAATAATTCCTTTGTGTTTTTCAGAACTATCAGAAAATAAACATTTTTTACTGCTCTAGCAGATCTTAGTGTGAGATGTGTAGGGAGCAGGGTCCAGAAGATACAAAGCTGCTGAGAGTATGATGAGGAGATAGCCTGAGAACCAAGGAGAGTCGGATCACAGATAAAGGAGAGAGAAATCACTTGGAATTAATAAAGTTGGGGACTTCTTATGTTATATTCTATGCAAGTTTTAGCATTCAGAAAACTTGGTTTAGGGTCTTAGCCCTCCTTTACGGTAGCTATGTATGACACTGAACTGCCTAACTTCTCTGAATTTTAATCTTATTGCAAGAATGAGAAAAACATTTAGAAAGTTATTATGAGAATATATATATGGTATCTAATATAATATCATTAATTTACTATTGTTGTGAAACTTAATTTCATTTTAAATATATTTCAGGACATTATATTGTGATCTCAGTTGTTAATCACAGAGCTGTGTTTCATGTAAAATTATAATTTTTATTTCAAACAGAAAAACATGTCAAGTAAAATATAGATAGATAGATAGATAGATAGATAGATAGATAGATAGATGATAGATAGACGATAGATAGATAGATAGATAGATAGATAGATAGATAGATAGATAGATGATAGATAGATAGGGCAGAGTTAAAGCAAAAACCATGAAAAACACACACACAAATGACTGATATCAAGGAAATACAGCTGTAAATCATTACATGCACTGAAATATGTGAGGTACTAATACATTTCCAAAGATAAGGAGTCAGATATTTTTTATGTCAAAAACTCACCGCTGATTAGAAAAAATTGCATAGCAGGGTATGCAAAAAGTACAGCACATGATATCTGCAATAGCAGTATTTTTCTACTATGTTCACATTAGATGAATGTTTTTCTATTAGTGCTACTTACACAAAAATAATTACTTTAAAGTTCAATGTTACTGATAAACTTTGAACAAATTTCATAAAGGATCTACATAGACTAGAGAAATACAGCCCTTGGCCTCCAGGGTCTCATGGGCTAGAGGTGAAACAAATGCATTCACTCATTCAATAAGCAGGTAATTATTGAATGAACACAATGTGTTGGGAATTGTTCTAGAATCAGTACCACACATTTTGCCAGTGCAAGAGTCAATTCTGAATTTAGAGTCTGGTTACTGCAGTCTACAAGCATGTTTTCCATCTGTAGACAATAAAACATTTCTCATGGCACCTTTACCTTTACTTCTTAAAATCTGGTGACACCTCTAGAGAGAGTTTACGTGCTGCGTTTCCACAGGGGAACCCTTATGTGAAAACTGTGCTCAGCTATGAGTAGATCAAGGATCTGAGCCAGATTATATTGCCTCCTGATTCTCAGGTACCAGCTGCTTCTGAGGAACTTTACTTTTAGGATTGGATGCCACTGGGATGGCAGAAAAGGGGAAGCAACTGCTGCTTTATGGAAGCCCTCCATACTTTATAAAAATATGTATCTCTTACAAAAAAATAAAAACCACCCAATATTGTGGATCTCGCTTTTCCTACCTCTCTTCTATCCCCCTCTCTCTTCATGAGTGGTAGGGTAGTTCTTTAGCACTGTGCTACATTCCTAGTCCATTCTGATTCTTCACACACAAAAGTCAGAAACACCTAGTCTGTTAATTGATTTATTCATATTTCTCTCTTTTTCATTTTATGGAGAAAGTAAAACAATTTTTAACAAAATAATAGAAAAATAACTATAGTTAATAAATTGGGTATTATTAAATTTAAAGTAGTTGATCAGAGTACAAGATATAGGCATGAAAAAATTTCTAAATGATATTAGCACAAAACTTTCTTTTCAGTGAACTAAGAGCAACTAGTAATATAACTACCTTGTGCTTTGTTTTTATTCTTTTTCCTTCCTTGCTTCCTTCCTTCCTTCCTTCTTTCCCCTTCCTTCCCCTCCCCCACTTTCCCCCAACCTTGTTCCTTTGTCCTTTTGAGCAATTTCCTCCCATTTCACAGCATCTATTGTGTATTTTGGACCTGATTCTTTTTCAGCCTCTCACACAAGGGAAACAATACAATGTTTACACATGTAAGTCTGGTTTATTTCACTTATGACTACGGTCTCTAGTTGCATCTGTTTACCTCTAAAAACCTGCTAGTTTTGACACCCTTTATTTAAGCATTGCCTGAGAATGTTCTGGCCTTTCTGAGCATGTCTAGCCACTCTGGGTGCCTGCATTTTCCAGATGTGAATCACTGGGGAACGTGATGATTGTCTCATTGAGAATTTTGCACGCCACTACCTATACATGCATAATGTGTTGCCATAACGAGTGAAGAAAAAGGATCAGCGTTAGTGGCAAACATGTATAAGTGTGAGCTCCAGCTCTGCTAGTCACAATTTTAATTGTTTAAGCTTTCAGTGTTACTGATACTGAACCAAAGCCTGAATGAGAAAGTATATATTATAAATTACATAATTATATATTGTGATTGTAAATACATTATAAATTTTCATGGCACAGAAGATATCATTTAAAAAGTTTAAATTTATCTGTGTTAGTTTTTATATGCAATACCAACAAATTTGTGGCACTTTTTTTTTTTTTTTTTTAACCAGGGATTGAACTCAGGCTCCTGCACTTGCCAGGGAAGCACTTATTCCATTGAGCCACCTCCCAGGCCCCTATTGTGGCACTTTTTGAAAACAAATATACAAAATGCTTGCTTATAATTAAATTTAAAATTATAAAAAGTGAAAGAGCATTACCATCACATACTTTGCAAATACCTCGCAAGCACTTATGGCACAGCTAGCCAAGAGTACCAGGCTCCTTAGCATTATTTAAAGTAACTTTTAATCTTGTAAAACCATCTGAACATTGTCAAAAATAAAATCAAATGTCATATTCCAAAAATAAATTGAACTGCATTTCTCACCCAGTAGATTCTAAAACACTGTTCTTATCCCTGTGCTCTCCATACCTAACACTGTATCTGAAACAGCAAATACATTCTTATTTTTAGATACATTCAAGCTCCTCACTTGAAAATGATGTGATCCCATTTGGTAGTTATTTCAAAGTTTTCTTTTAATTTTTAAAAATTATTTATTTATTTATTTGGTACAGGGTCTCACTATGCAGCTCAGACTTGTAGTGATCCTCCTGTCTCAGCCTCCCCGGTGCTGAGATTATAGGCATGAGCCACCATGCCCATTTTTGGGGCTGGCACAGTGTGCCTGGAGTTCCAGGGTCTGCACAGCATGTGGTATTCAGGATTGAACCCAGGTCCTTGAGCTTGCCAGACAGGCACTTAGATGATTGTGCTATCTCCCCAGCCCCTATAAGTTTTTAACTAATAGTTGTACACAAAGAATTTCCTGTATTGTCACTGTGACTTGGTTATTTTAAAGTCCTTGATTTGAATGTGAACTGGTTTTGTTCCTTTACATCTTATACCAGCCTAGATAATAAAAACACCCTACATTTAATGTACATTAAAGGCAATACAACAAAATCATTACCTCCAAAGAAACATTGTTGAATAGGTTGCTCAGGTGCAGATTTTATCAAAAAGGTTACCTGGAGTCATAGATACAAAAAGTGATTTTCAAAATAAACTATCTTCTTTCATTGCGAAGTTTTATGTATACTGATGGAATTGAAGCTCAAAATACTTAAGTAGCTTTTTGGTAGTGACACATCTATGAACTGATGAAGGGATCTGATTGTCACCATTCTTACTTGAACAAAGATCACATTAAACTGCCCCTGCTTGCTGTGCTTGTGTACCTGCTAGAAATGTGTAATTATGGCTTGATGAGGCCCAGTAATTATAGCTGCAATCCATAACTCCTATCATTACTCAGCCCTGAGCCTGACAAATTACTGCAACTTCCTGTGCATTCTCAAACTTTTTCCCAATAGGTAGCCACAACTCCTTTTCACTGAACCCCCACCCCTATAACCATAACCTTATTAAAAAAAATAAAAACCTTAAGTGCACACAATATAGCCTGGTCTGTTCTCTAGTTCTAGAGTGGTCCCTTTTAGGTTTATTGTGAAATATACTTGTTCTGTGATAGATTTTAGAAATTTGGGAGCCTATATTAACTGATAAGAGAGAGGCCAGCAGTCCATACCCTTGTTTTGGGGCATCCCCAAACAGAACTGTTCACCTAGAGATTCTCTTGTGGACATTGTCTGGCCACCTCCAGGTCCCTAGTCATGTTTGGGGTGCTCCAAAACAAAGTTATGGACTGCTGGCCTCTCTCTTATCAACTACTACAGGCTCCCAAATTTCTAAAATTCCAGCAGACACTTGTTTGGGTGGGCTTCTAAAAATCTTTCATCCCTTGCATTAAAGGGGATATTTAGCCTGTCTCATATTTTACTGTCTCATACCTTGGCTCAGCTACAAGATAGATAATGGCAGCCAAGGGCCTGAATTTGGCCCATTTAATTTTCAAATTCTTTGTGACCTTGATAACTACCTGAAGAGAAACTGTGACAGGAGGTCCTTTATGTCCAAGCTTTTCTCACTCTCTGCTTGTATCCTTCTCTCTGCCAAACTTGCTCTGCTCACCAAATAACTCTTTCAGAAGAAAAATCTGCTCTTATCTCCTTAGATTATGACCTGGAATCAGCAGATGAGCCTCTGTTCCACAGGCTTTCTATCCCTGCTTCTCTTGATTCAGCAACTTCTCTGGTTGCAAATGCATCCCAGGAAGTAACTCAACTTTCCACTCCCTCTCCCATGCCAGTTACCAGCTCCCTGGTGGTCCCTGTCCCTCTTGTAATCCTTCCACTGTAACAGTGGAAGAGACTGAGGGAAGGGCCCATGTCCATGTTTTTTTTCTTTGAATGACTTGGCATAGATTGAACAGTGGCTGAGATTCTTCTCTGTAAACCCTGGTGAGTATAGGACAGTTCCTCCATGCAACTCAGGCTTAGCATCACTTGGCAAGACTTATGTCTGATTGTCTCAACTGCCACACCAGATCGAAAAAAAAAAAAAAACATATTTTGCAGGCAGCTGAAACTTATGCAGATGAACTACACCAGTAAAATCCAAACAATCACAGTACATGTGGTGGCAGCTTAGGCAGCTCCAAAAACAACCTTCTAGTAACCATGCCTGGACTTACCAGGAAGAGGATCAGGGGCTCAAGAGGCATGATCACATGATTAGATGCTTCTTGGATGGTATGGAAAAGAACACATATAAATCAGTAAACTATGATAAACCGAGAGATTACTGAGGAACTGATTAAAATTTAGCCCTCTTTATATTCTGCCTAGGATGAATACCTGAACACCTGTGTCTTACTATAACACATTCTACAATTTCCTACATGTGGTGGAATGGGGAAGTGTATCATGGAACAGTTATTACACATATGGTTCCATTTAGACATGGGTGATCTTATAATTAGTATGGCTGGCCATATCTACCTGCTAATTGGGCAGGATGGTACACATGGTGATGTCATATTTCCAGCTATATTCTCTCCTCTCCCCAAGAACAGCCCCAAAATTGGGATGCAGACTACCATCACTGGTAATATATAAAACATACTCCCTGGTGTTTTTACCCCCTATCTGTGACTCTGAAACATCTAACATTAAGGTAAACTTGGATTTTAGGGCCTTAGCTCCCTGGTGTTTTTACC
>NW_004524973.1:438133-439195 GCF_000260255.1 Octodon degus | reverse complement strand
TCACCTGAAGAATGGATGAAAAAGATGTGGTATTTTTATACAATGGAGTATTACTCAGCTATAAAGAATGATAAACTCAAAGCCTTTATATTGAAATGGATGCCCCTTGAAGATATACTCATAAGTGAAATAAATCAGACACACATGTGTAAATATCATATAGTCTCCCTAGTATAAGAACTCAAAAGAAGAAATACAAATAGAATGATATAATACAACTAAAAGGAAAGCAAGAGCTTGAGACTAGCCAATGAAAAGAGAGCAAGAAGAAGAGCTAGGAAACATGACAGGGGCAAGCCATATTTTTATATGTAGTAGATGGGTAAGGCAATGATTCTGAGAATCTTCAGAAGATTTTTCAATCTTGCAGTTAATTAGAATGATTCTCACCGTGACTATGTATACAGACACCTGTGAACAAAGCAACTGCACTGAAGATGGCAAATTGTAATAGTAGGTTCATGCCTGCTGTGCCTGTCTTTCTGGTCTTCTGAATATGGGCTGCTTGTCATGACATGCCAGTTGCTGCTGTGCTGTCTCTCTGGTAGATGATTGTTCAAAAAGAAGAGGGTGGTGAATGAAGGCAAGAGACAGAAAAAGGAATGTTTTGGGACTGTCCTGCTTCAAGATTGTATATGGTTAGATTTTTGGACTTATGTGTAAACATAAGAATTATATACTTATTTATGACTTTTTTAAAACATATTTTATTTTCTAAATGTTTTTTTCATCATATTCTGTAGGGACTTAAAGTTCAACATATCAGTACTTGATGAAAAATATCTGTTCCATGTTATGCCTAGGATGTTTGATATTCAGACAGATAGTATGGTTAAGCTTAACAGCCTAGATTGTATGGTAAGAACAATAAGCTTGTCTTCTGAAGGGTTAACACAATAAGTTTGCAGACCATAATTGGAGAAAAAGGAGAGCCACAAAGTAAGCCAACATTTTGGCCTTAGACTTCCAAGCTCTATTAAGACTCAGGGGTGCGCACCCAGGTTTTCCTGGGGCTCCGGTATTCTGCTGCTGTCCGGTGAAGAGGAAGCCATGGCGCTCCGA
>NW_004524973.1:436216-437880 GCF_000260255.1 Octodon degus | reverse complement strand
TAAGGTAAACTTGGATTTTAGGGCCTTAGCTCCCTGGTGTTTTTACCCCCTATCTGTGACTCTGAAACATCTAACATTAAGGTAAACTTGGATTTAAGGGCCTTAGCCCAACATATAGCCCCACGCATTAAATGCCACTTACCACTTTATTAGTGGATGAACGAGATCATGGCATTTGATCTTCTCACAGCTGCCCAAGGAGGCACATATGCCATGCTACAAACAACATGTACTTTTATCCTGTCTAATCATGATAATGTAACTGCACCTGTGTTGAAAATACACACCAAGATTCAGGCAGTGCAACAAACATCTCAGGACCCCCTGAAGAATTCATAAAATCCACTATCCTATCTTGGATCCTTCTCTTTATAATGCCCATTCTCCTCCTTTACTTGTCTCTTTATTATTGCTATGCCTTCTATTTCAAAGATTTCTCACCAACAGGATTGGGGCCATTTTACAGATAGTTGCTAGAGATGACATCAGTATGGTCCTTTTTTTGCGGGGGAGGAGATAAGAAATTAGACTTATCTATTCAAAGGACTGGAAAAAAAAGATCTGTCCTCGTTGAATTTCAATATTTTCCAGTAATGCAAACTTGAAATATTCTAATACCTCCACATGTAGCATATAGAAAATAACAAAGACCATAATCCAGAAAGCAAGAGGTGTTGTTGTATGGTTCTGGATAGAGAATAAAGAGTTCTCAAAATGGTAGTTATGCAGGACTATGTAAAATATAATTATATCAAATGAAGACATTTAAAAGGTCATGGAAGATTTCCACAAAACACTATCAATGTTATGCCAGGTTATATACATTTTTTTATATGTGTGTGTGTGTCTTTATGTGTGTGTGCGTGTGTGTATAAAAGACTAGGAAGAACTAATAAAGTCAATAGAAAATGGAATACACTTTTTAAAGTTTCTCATACTAGGAGAAAATATAATACCAGGTCTTATAAGTAGATTGTAAGTCAAAGAAACAGTATAAATCATGAAATAAAAATTAAAATTAAACAATATTCAGAAAATTAATTAAATGTTAATTCAAGATTAAATTAAATACTTCAAAGTAATATTGAAGAATTAAAACTAAATTGTGAGTCCAACTAAGAGGCCAGAATGTAGTGAATTATATACACTTTTTAAAGTTTCTCATACTAGGAGAAAATATAATACCAGGTCTTATAAGTAGATTGTAAGTCAAAGAAACAGTATAAATCATGAAACAATAATTAAAATTAAACAATATTCAGAAAATTAAATATTAATTCAAAATTAAATTAAATACTTCAAAATAATATTCAAAAATTAAAATTAAATTGTGAGTCCAACTAAGAGGCCAGAATGTAGTGTATCATATGTACAAATCTGTGATCAATTCCGAGTACTCACATAGTATTTGATTTGGTTAAAATATACAAAAGTTTTAAAAAAAAATACTTTAAAAGAGCTGGGGAGATGGCTCAGTGGAATAAGCGATTCCCTGGCAAGTGCAAGGGCCAGAGTTCAATCTCCAGTTCCATCAATAAATAAATAAATAAAATACACAAAAATATCAACTAAGAAAAAGTTTTCATGAGAGTAGAGAATTATTAAAAATAAAACATAACAAAAATATTGGAATGGCAAATATATGGCCAGCACTTCTAACAGTT
>NW_004524973.1:434819-436116 GCF_000260255.1 Octodon degus | reverse complement strand
TCAGTGCTTTATATATATTTTTAAATTAATTTTATTGAGAAATAAATAGCAATGGGACAGTTTCAAAACTGATTAATACGATAGTTTTAATAATTAATACATTGCATATTGTTGTCTTCATAGTGGTTATTCAACCTACAAAATGCAGACATGATATCCTGTCCAAACACTATTAGTACAAATCTTTCTTCTCATTAAGAGAAAGTAGCTGTATATCTAGCCTAACTATTTTGTATATACAGATACAAAATGGTCCTTTATTTGTATCCCTTTTTTGTTTAGTTTTGTCAGAGATGGGAATTCCATTGCATATTTAAATATTGTAGGTAAGTGAATTCAGAAAAATAATCCAATATAGTCCAGTAGTTCATAATAGTAGTGGGTTATCCATAGGACTGGCAATGTCAGTTGTTGGCTTGAGCCTTTTACAGCCCAGCATACTAATATGGTTTTACTTTTTCTTTTTTCTTTTTTTTTTCATAACCAGCGACTGAACTCAGGCCCTTGCACTTGCCAGGCAAGTGCTTATTCAACTGAGCTATCTCCCCGGCCCCATGGCTTTACTTTTTATACTTTGTGTTTATATTTTTCTGCTGGGTGGTTAAGACCAAGATAAAGTAAGAACTATATAACAAAAAATGGAACTTTTCTATCTGACAAGATCAGTCAAATCCCCTCAGGATTTACCCTGAAATCCTGTAAAACACCTCGTAAATCTTTTGTCAGTGTCAGCCATGTGGATGAGTGATGACCATTGCTTGATCAATTTGCCCTCAGTGAAAGCCTGAGAAAATGTTTTCTCTCTAGGCGAATCTCCTTGGCACACTCTACATCGTCGATCTCTTTCCTCTATAACTCCTTAATCTACTTTAACAGAAAATTTGGGACACCACTGAGTTACAGGATGTCACAGTACAGGTTCTGTACGTCCTGAGTTCTCACTGACCTTGAAGGGCTAGGGCCAAAATATTGGCTATCTTTGTAGCCCTTCTATTTCTCTACTTTTTTGTCTGAAAACTTTAGTTAGAATACCTGTCATTCTGGTCTTCTAAATGCGTACTGCTTCTAATGTCATGTCAATTTTTTAATGTTTTTTTCTTTTTTAAATTTTATTTTTACTTTTTCCCATAATTTTATTGATAAAGAAATAGCAATGAGACAGCTTCAAATCAAATTGGTAGGACAGTTTTAATAATTAACATATTGCATACATTCTTCCTAGTGGTTAATTGCTGTACAAGATGCGGACATGATATCCTATTTACAAACACCATTAGAACAAATCACTCTATTCATT
>NW_004524973.1:429368-434719 GCF_000260255.1 Octodon degus | reverse complement strand
TGATGTAGAGTGTGCCTAAGGAGAGTCACATGGAGAGAAAACATTCTCTCAGGCTTTCACAGGGAGCACATTGGCCAAGCACATTGGCCGTGAGTCATCCACATGGCTGACACTGATAAAGGATCTACAATCTGAGGTACAGGATCTCAAGATAAATCCTGAGGGGATTTCACTGACCTTATCAGATCCAAAAGCTACAACTCTTGTTTCATGGTTCTTGCTTTATCTTGGTCTTAACCGTCCAGCAGAAACGTTTAAAAATGAAGTACAAGAAGTAAAGCCATGTTGTTACATTGAACTGTAGGGGACTTAAGCCAACAATTTCTGACACTGCCAGTCAAGCGGAAGACCCAATACTATTATGGACTACTCGACTCTTTTAGAATATTTTTGCTGAGTTAACACACCTATAATATTCAAATGATGGAACTAAAGAAAAAAGGGGATACATAAATGAATGTCGATTTTGTATCTGTGTATTCAAAATGGTTAGGATAGATATATAGCTACATTCTCTTAATGAATAGAGGGATTTGTTCTAATAATGTTTGTAAATAGGATATCATGTCTGCATCTTGTACAACAAATAACCACTAGGAAGACAGTATACAATGTGTTAATTATTGAAACTGTCCTACCAATTTGATTTGAAACTCTCTCATTGCTATTTGTCTGTCAATAAAATTATGGAAAAAATAAATAATCTTGTGCATCTGATTTATTTCAATTATCATTATGGTGTCTGAGTACATCCATTTTCTTGCAAATGACTTTTGTTTAACTTTTTATGATAGAGTAATTCTCCATCATGTACATATACCATATATACTGAAGGAAAAACAAAGCAAAAATAAAGTTAGACTATAGAACCAACTCAGAGATTAACTGAGGGTTCAATCTTTGAACACTCCAGGCATGTGAAGATGATCTCTACCTGAATCACTAAACTATGCGAACACAAGGATAACCACTAGGATTCCAGGATAAAAAAATAACACATACCTCAGTGGCTGCTTACTATGAGGTGACAAATACCCCTGTTAAACCCAAGTAATTCTCAAAACACTCTCATACACACACACACACACACCACACACACATACACACACAGTATTACTGTAATACAACTTAATCCAAAATTTGTAAGACAAAAAACAGTAAAATAAACAAACAACTAAATAAACAGGCAATACAAACTGACTTTGAGTAGGTTCAAATACTACATTTAGCAAGCAAAACATTTAAATCACCTACTATAACTATGTTGGAAGAACTAAGACAACTATACTGAAATAAATAAAGGAAGAATATGTGGTGAGCATAATCTGCTGAGTTTCACCACAGGAATTCAGGGATATTGTCAATTTAAAAAAGCAATGTAATTCACCATATTAACAAAATAAAGAAAAATATATGATCCACATTCATAAGAACAAAAAGCATTTGAGAAAGCACACACCTATTCCTCATGAATAGTTCAGAAAACTAGAAGTGGAAGAGAGATTTACTTAATATGAGTATGGGCATGTATAAAATCTTACAGTTAGTATTAGCTTTAATTTTGAAAAGCTGAACAACTGCACCCCTGCACACACAAGAAAAGGAAAGACACAAATGTCTACCCTTACAACTTCTAGTCCATGGTTCTAGACAGTGAAATCAGACACAAAATATAAATAAACAATATACAGATTGGAAAAGTAGAAGTAAAACTGTCTTTATTAATAGATGACATAATCAAAACTTACTGGAAGTAATAAAGGCATTTAGCAAGGTAGGAGCTTTTACAAAATCAAGATACAAAAATCACTTCTATTTCTATATACACATCATAAGAATTAGACCTTTACATTATAAATACCATTTACAAGAGTATAAAACATGAAGTGCCTGGGGATAGCTATAACAAAAAGATCTGAAGATTAAAACTAAGAAATGTTGAAAAACTGAACATAAATATTAATGAATAGGTATGTTTCCCCAGCTCAAAGACTTCACATTATTAAAATGTTATTCACAAATGGACTAATAGGTTCAAGGCTTATTTTGTAAACAGTGATAAGCTAGCACTATAATTCATATGAAAATGCAAAATACTTGGAATTATTGAAATAACCCTGAAATGGAAGAAAAAACTGGAATACTGTCATAATTAAAGTTTTCACATTTTTGAAAAAAATATTTAAAGAATCTCTAACTAAGAATAAACACTCAGATAATATTGGTTTAAAGATAGAAAAACCGATCAGTGGAAAAAATAGAAAGTCCAAAAATGAACCCATATTCAAATGGATAATGATTGTTTACAAAAATGAAAGAGACAGTACGACTGAGAAAGGATAGCCTTTTGCAAAAATCAAAACAATTGGGATATCCATATGCAAAAATTGAGCATAGAGCCACGTGTCACACCACCAGATTCAACTCAAAGTGGATCACAGATCTAATTATAAAGCTTAAAATTATAGAAATTACAGAAAAATCTCCATGATCTTAGGCTATGCAAAGTTTCTTACATATCCAAGCAAAATGCACAGCATAAAAAGTTAAATTCAATTTCACTGAAATAATAAACTACATTTCAAAAGACATTGATAATAGAATAAAAGAAAACCCATAGGCAAAGCAGAATTCTTTGCAAAGCATGTATTTCTGATATAAGGTTTTACCTATAATATATAAAGGACTGTTGAAATTCAGCAATAATAAAACTAACAACTTAAAAATGGGCAATGAATTTGAACAGATGTCAAGCAAACACATGGAACTATGCTCAACATTATTAGTAATTAGTAAAATGCCAATTAACACCCAAATGAGATGCCACTTCAAACTTGTTACAATGTCTACAACTAAAATAAGGCTGGCGGTGCCATGTGTTATAAGATGTAGAAATACTGGAACACTTACATGCTACCTATTGAAATAAAAAATGGTACAGTCACTTTAGAAAACAGATTTTAGATACCTAATATATTGACCATGTACTTATCATGGTAAGGAGTTTTCTGAGGGGAGAGATGAATATGTAAAGTACATACATTTTTATTTTTAGGACAACGAAACTGTTTTATATAATGCTGGAATACTTTTGTTAAAAGCTAGAGGAATGTACAACACAAAGACTTAATCCTCACTGTAATCTAAGGACTTTAGTTAACAATAACATTGATATTGGCTCACCAATTGTAACAAGTGTAACACACTAATGCAAGAAATTAATATAGAGGATGGGAGTGTGTGAAAGCATATAGGGAAATTCTCTGTACTCTGGTCATTTTACTTTTTCATAAAACTTCTAAAATTCTGTTAATAGAAACTTTACATTAATTTGCTTCAATATAACATGTCTCTGAAATATTTGATATAGGCCAAGTAAATGTTCATGCATCCCACAAATTATGAGTGCTTAGTATATTCCTGGCATCATTTTCTTTGTTCCTAGTCTTTTCCCATCTGGAAAATGGAGATAATAATAGCAACTACTTCATAAATGATGAGAAGCAATTTAGACAGTTTCAGTTAGCATCTTTTTCTCTGTTCTCAGTGTCCACTCTACTTTTGTCATGGTTCCCTGATAATAACCTAGTTAAACATAATTACCCAGTAATTATCCATTCATTTCTATGTCTGTTCATTGATCTGAGAAGTCTTTGGAAGATGTTATATAGCTTGTGTCATGTGTGTCTTCAGAATTTGTCATAGAGCCTAGAAACTGGCGTTCAACAGATGCTTAATAAAAATTCGTTGGATAAATGTGGCTGACCTTTGATCAAAGAATCACTCTATAATACCTAGATATCTTATAACTCATTTTTTTCAGTGGAAATAGTACATGAAAATTAATGAATATAGTTGACCATTGTATTCACATTATTATCTTCATTTAGTGAAAGGTTTTGTACCTTGATTATTTCTGTTTTTTTAAACTTCTAGGAGTGGTACATTCTGAACTTAATGAACAATTTCAATTTCATAATGTTCACAGGGCAATCTGTTACTCTCTGATCCTCTGATATGACCTCACAGTTGGACTGCCTTTGGCAAATCTCTGAAAATTTATCAAATACAAAAAGATTTATTTTTTCTTTGCAGTGCTAGGAATGGAACATAGGACCTCTTACATGCTAGGCAAGTATTCTACCACCAGCTGTACTCAAAATTCCCCCCCATAAGCAATTTTTAATCTAAGTCTTCAAATAGTGTTTTCTGTTAATTTCTTTTGGCTTGAGATATACTTGAGCCCATGTGCCTGATAATTGTTTTATTTTACACACCAAAGATTTAATTCAGGCTTGCACTGACAGAATCACAGTCTATAGTTTCTTTTAAAATTCTTTCTTGGGGCTGGGGAGATGGCTCAGTGAAACAAGTACTTCCCTGGCAAGCGCAAGGGCCTGAGTTCAATCCCCAGTTCCACAAAAATAAATTAATTAATTAATAAAATAAAATTCTTTCTCACTTAAGTGTTTGACTCTAACGAGACCATGATTGTGAAAGACTGTGTGTGACAGCTAACTGGAGTGTCAATTTGAGTATGATTGGCTTAGCATAGTTCTGGGGTGTGCATGACTGAGACTTACCGAAAAAGGGAGACTCAACCTGGGGGTGGGTGGTACAGATGATTAATTTACTGAAGTTGGAGGACCCAACCTAGTTGTGAATGGCACCAGCCACTAGGCTTGTAGCCTGGGTGAAATAAAAAGGGAAAGAAGAAAAAATTCCTGCTTTTGTTTATTTAGAGGAGCTCCAGTCTTCACCACTGCTTGTCAATGTCCACCTCCAAGCTTCCAATGGAAGTTCTTCAGTCTTGCAGCACAGACTCTGAAGCCTTTTAGTGCAAACCCTTCAGCTTCTTGATACAGACTCATATGGAACTCTGCAATGTGATCCAGGTTGTCATCTTTCATAACATCCTTTGGATCTCCAGGACTCAGATAGTCATTTGGTATTCATTCAAACCTTAGTCTGCAGGTGCTCACTGTCAGCCTACCTTGTAAATATCAGATTAAATCTGTTCCTCTAGTAAACACTCATTGCTATACCACGTTTCATTGATCCTTGCATATTTAAAGTACAGAGTGCTTCTGGAAATATATTGGCCAACTATTTGCTGTTCTGATAAATTAATATTATCTAGAGACCACAGAGAGGAAAATACTTTAATTCTAATGATGATTTGGTATAATTGATGTTACAGTAATAGTGCCATTCACATGGCTTTTCTGTCTTACAAAACACTGTGAGAGCCTAAGCAGAGTCACATGGGGAGAAGACACTCTCTCAGGCTTTCACAGAGAGCACATTGGCCAAGCAATGGCCGTGACTCATCCACATGGCTGCACTGATAA
>NW_004524973.1:423414-429268 GCF_000260255.1 Octodon degus | reverse complement strand
AACCAACATTGTGAAGATGACCATACTCCCAAAATTGCTGTACAGATTTAATGCAATCCCTATCAGACTACTACCGACATACCTCACAGACATAGAGAAATCATTCCTAAAATTTATCTGGAACCAGAAAAGACCTAGAACAGCAAAGGCAATTCTGGGCAATAAAGACAAGGCAGGAGGCATTACAATTCCTGACTTGAAATTATGTCATGTCAATTATTGATATACTCTCTTTAAAGCAAATTTTTGTTTAAAAAAGGTAATAAAATAAAACAAGAGACAAGAAAAGAATGTCATAGGATTATCCTGCTACAATGTTGCATATAGTTTGATTTCTAAATTTCTGTATAAAAATGTGTAATTGCATTTTCACATTCCACAAGAATTTAAAGTTTAGAATATCCATGGTTGCTGGAAATTAGCAGTTCCATGCTATGTCTAAGGTGTTTGATATTCAGACAGATAGTGATGTTAAGCCCAACTGCCTCTGCTACAGGGTAATATCATTAATTACAGTGAATTTGGGTTTTGCACTTCCTTATTTTACTTTGGTTTTTTGGGGTTTTTTTTGGCAGAACCGCAGCTTGAACTCGGGCCCTTGCACTTGCCAGGGAAGCACTTATTCTACTGAGCCATCTCCCTAGCCTCTGTGTTTCCTTATTTTTATAAAGTTGGCTAAAGGTTTACATATTTTATTTAATCTTTCACAAAACGAATTCTTAGTTTCAACTGCATTAGCTTCTGCTCTGCTTTTTATAATTTCCTACCTTGTACTAAGCTTTGGAATGAATTATTTTATTTTTCTACAACCCTGAGGTTCATCATTAGGTTTTTTATTTGAGCTTGTTCTGTTTTTCTGATGAAGGAATTCCCTGCTATAAACTTCCGTCTTAGGACTGCTTTCATTGCATCATATAAATTCTGAAATGTTATACTGGCATTATTATTTGATTGTAGGAATATCTAATCTCCTCTTTGCTTTCATTCTGTGATACATTAGTTATTCAAGAAGGCATTACAAATTTTCTATGTGTTTTCCCAGTTTCCTTGGGTACTATTATTATTGATTTCTAGTTTCATTGCACTATGATCTGACAATACACATGAGAACTTTGATTACTTCGCTTTTGCCTACTTAAAGAATGCTCTATGGGCTAATATGTGATCTATTTTGAAGAAAGCCTTGTGTGCTGCTGAGAATGTATATTCTGTTGTTGGGTGGAACACTTTGTATAATTCTATTAAGTCTATTTGCTCAAAGATTTGGTTCAACTCTGATAGTTCTTTGTTAATTTTTGTCTGGTTCATCTAGCTATTTGTGATAGTGGAGTATTGAAGTTACCTTTTAAAGTTATGTTTATGTGATTTTTTCATGTCTATTAGTGTTTGTTTTATGAAGTTGGGTGTATTTGCATATGGTGTGTATATATTTATGGTTGTTATCTCTTTCTGTTGAACTGTTCCCTTAACCAGTATATAATGATCTTATTTGGCTCTTCTGATCAGTATTGGCTTGAAATTCACTATATCTGCAATTACAATAGCTATTCCTGCTTTCTCCTACATTCCTGCTGCATAGTGTATTGTTTTCCACATTTTTCCTTTCTTTCTATGAATTTTGGGGGAGTTAAATGTGCTTATTATATGCAGCATATTGTTGGATCTCACTTCTTGATCCATTCGGTCAATCTGTCTCTTTGAATTAGTGAATTGAGTCCACACAAAACAAGCATCTAAACTGAACAGACACTTCTCAGATGAAGAAATGCAAACAGCCAATAAATAAAAGAAAAAATATTCAACCCTGTTGGCCATATGAGAAATTTAAATTAAAACAACACTTAGATTGCATTTTACTCCAAATAGAAGGACTATCATAAAAATATCAATCAATAGCAAATGCTGGTGGGGATATTAGTAGAAAGCCACCCTTCTCCCTTGGTAGTGGAACTATAAAATAATGCAACCACTATGGAAATCATTATGAGATTCGTCAAAAAAGTAAAAATAGAAATTCTATTTGAAACAGCCATTTCTCTTCTAGGTGTCTTCCAAAAACAGTGAAAGAAATAACGCTATAGTTATCTATGCATATCTATGTTTATAATAGTACAATTCATATTAAGTAAATACTGGAAACAGCCTACATATCCACCAACAAATGAGCGGCTAACCATTGTGATAATTATACAAAATGGAGTAGAACTATGCCACAAAAATGATCAACTTGAGTCATGTGAAGGAAAATGGATGCATCTTGAAAGGATAATGTCAAGTGAAGTAACTCAGAAACACAAGCTGAAATATCACATGGTTTCTCTTTTATGAAAAAATATATGACAGATAATAGGACAAAAAAAGAAAAAAAGTTATTGTAATCCAGTGTGGATAGTGCACCTAAAAGGGTACCTTCATATAATTGTTCATATGTTTTACGTTATTTGGTCTATCATCTGGGTTTGTATATATGATAATTAACTTTATAAGGCCTTATAAGGTAAATTAATGAATCTGATGCTGGAACAGTAAAAGGATGGTGGAGGCAGGGGTGAAAAGAAGGGAATATAAGAGTGCTATGTAAATATACCAGTTTCCTACAGTGAATGTAATCATTATGTACTGTGAAAGCATATTAGAAAAAGTAAAAACAAATAAAAATAATAATTTGGGAACTTTTACAGGGAATAAAAGTCGTTTTAATATACCCAACTACAATCTACTATTTTAAAACATAGTTCAAATCAAGAATAGATACTATTATTAACTACCACTGAAACATTTATTAAATGTATCAAGTAATTTATACCTTTTAATTCAGGGGTTTTTACTTTTATTTGTGCAAGTTTCTAGTATATTATAATTACATTCATTGTGGGGAATTGGTACATGTGATAATACATCTAATTTTTAAAATATTGTTCCACATGATTCATCCCCTGCTCCTTTACCTCTGTACTTTGATTCCCCTTATCATTTGGAAAAGCTCTCTCTTTATACTTCCTACTATCTTTTACATTGCTGTGTCATTTATTTATATTTGGCTTTCTAATTCAAGAGAAATTATGCAATATTTAAACTTGTGTAACTGAAATACGTGATGTAATAAAAAAACCTATTGACAAAAAAAGGTCCAGGTCCAGATGGATTCACAGCTGAATTCTACAAGACATTTACAGAAGATGTAGTCCCTATACTTCTCAAACTCTTCCATGAAATTGAAAAGGAAGCAATCGTTCCAAAATCATTCCTAGAGGCAAGTATTATACTGATACCAAAACCAGGGAAAGACGCAACTAAGAAAGAGAACTACAGGCAAATCTCCCTCATGAACATAGATGCCAAAATCCTCAATAAAATCCTAGCAAATAGAATGCAGCAAATGATCAAGAAGATCATACACCATGACCAGGTTGGATTCATCCGAGGGATGTAAGGATGGTTCAATATTCGAAAATCTATAAATGTAATACAATATATCAATAGAGCAAGAACTAAAAACCACATGATCAACTCCATTGATGCAGAAAAGAATTTTGACAAAGTCCAACACTCATTCATGTTCAAAGTCCTACAGAAAATTGGAATAGATGGCATTAACTTCAATCTGGTAAAAGCCATTTATGAAAACCCAATGGCTAACATAATTCTAAATGGGAAAAACTGGAATCTTTTACTCTTAGATCTGGTACAAGACAAGGATGTCCTCTATCACCAATCCTATTCAATATAGTTCTGGAATCATTAGCTACAGCCAATAGATAAGAGAGAAATAAAAGGAATAAGAATAGGGAAAGAAGAAGTTAAATTATCATTATTTGCAGATGACATGATACTTTACTTGGAAGACCCAAAAAACTCCACCAAGAAGCTGTTACAATTAATACAGAAATTTAGTAGCACAGCAGGATACAAAGTCAATACCCAAAAGTCAATAGCATTCCTCTACACAGATAACAAACACACTGAGAGAGAAATTTTATTATATTTTATTATTTTTTGGAAGCTTTCTTTTTATTTTTTAAAAGAGAATAAAAATAGTAAATCGAACTCATGACCTTGAGCTTGTCAGGCAGGAACTTGTGCCACTTAGCTATATACCTGACCCTATCTTTGTTTTATTCTTTAATTTATTTGTATGTTGGGTTTTTCTTTCTTTTTCATAATTTTATTGAGAAACAAAAAGCAATGAGACAGTTTCAAACCATATTGGTAGGACAGTTTCAATAATTAACACATTGCATACATTCTTTCTAGTGGTTAACTGCTATACAAGATGCAGACAAAATATTCTATTTACAAACACTATTAGAAAAAATCCCTTTATTCATTAAGAGAATGCAACGATATATCTATCCTAACCATTTTGAATACACAGATATAAAACAGACATTCAACTGTATCCCCTTTTTTGTTTAGTTCCATCATTTAAATATTGTAGTTGTGTAAACTCAGCAAAATATTCTAAAAGAGTTCATTAGTTCATAATAGTATTGGGTCTTCCGCTCCATTAGCAATATCGGAAATTGTTCACCTGCGCCCCTTACAGCTCAACATAACCACATGGCTTTGGTTCTTATACTTTGTTTTTGTACATTTCTGCTGGATGGTTAAGACCAAGGTAAAGCAGGAACTATGCAACAAGAGTTGTAGCTTTTGGGTCTGATAAGGTCAGTGAAATCCCCTCAGGATTTATTCTGAGATCCTGCACCTCAGATTGTAGAACCTTTATCAGTGTCAGCCATGTGGATGAGTCATGGCCATTGCTTGGCCAATGTGCCCCCTGTGAAAGCCTGAGAGAATGTTTTCTCTCCATGTGACTCTCCTTAGGCACACTCCACATCATCGATCACTTTCCTCTTTGGCCCCATAATCTTGATCAGAAAATTTGGGACACTAAGAGTTACATAACATTACAGTACAAGTTCTCGTTTGTTCTGAGTCTTAATTGACATTGGAAGGTTAGGGCCAAAATGTTGGCTTTCCTTTCGGCCCTTCTCTTTCTCTAATTTTGGTCTGCAAACTTAGGTTGTTAACCCTCCAGAAGACAACCTTATTGTTATTACCATACAATCTAGGCTGTTAAGCTTCGCCTCACTATCTGTCTGAATATCAAACATCTTAGGCATAACATGGAACAGATATTTTTCATCAAATATTGGTATGTTGAACTTTAAGTCCCTACAGAACATGGTGAAAAAACATTTAAAAATTAGAATATGTTTTTAAAAATAATCATAAATAATTATATAATTCTTATGTTTACACACAAGTCCAAAAATCTAACCATATACAACCTTGAAGCAGGACAGTCCCAAAACATTCCTTTTTCTGTCTCTTGCCTTCATCCACCAACCCCTTCTTTTTGAACAATCATATATTGGAGAGACAGCACAGCAGCAACTGGCATGTCATGACAAGTAGCCCATATTCAGAAGAGCAGAATGACAGGCACTCCAAGCATGAAACTACTATTACAGATTACCATCTTCAGTGCAGTTAATTAGTTCACACATATCAGTATATATAGTTAGTCAGGGTGAGAATCATTCCAATTAACTGCTAGATTCAAAAATAATCTGGAGATTCTCAGAATCATTGCCTTGCCCATCTTCTACATATAACTGTATGGCTTGCCCATGTCATGTTTCCTAGCTCTTTTCCTTTCCCTGAGAGGGAAATTTTAGAATCAATACCTTTTACAATAGCACCGAGGAAAATGAAATACTTTGGAATTCATCTAACTAAAGAAGTCAAAGATCTTTTCAAGCAAAATTACAGTACTCTTAAAAAAGACATCGTAGAGGATTTCAGAAAATGGAAAGATATTCCATGCTCCTGTATAGGAAGAACCAAC
>NW_004524973.1:407029-412339 GCF_000260255.1 Octodon degus | reverse complement strand
TGATTTGTTCTAATGGTGTTTGTAAACAGGATCACAAGTCCACATCTTGTACAGCAATTAACCACTAAGAAGAATATATGCAGTGTATTATTTGTTGAAAGTGTACTTCCGATTTGATTTGAAACTGTCTCATTGCTATCTGTTTATCAATAAAACTGTAGAAAAAAAAAGAAAAAGAAATAAAATTGCTGCCAGGGGGGGAAAAAAAAACACTGTGAGAACTTAGTATATACACCTGATGTGTGTGGAAATATGTATATACCTATGAAATTACTAAAATGCAATTCTTGTCACTACTATATACTTATTCACCACTTCTAAATTTTTTCTCCTATTCGCCTTGGTTTTTCTCTTTGTGATATGTGCAATTAATACAAAATCCACCCTCTTAGCAAACTTGTCTTTTGTAGTGCTGGGAATTGAACAGTCCTCCTCTATGCTAGGCAAGCATTCTAACATTGAGTCACTCTCTGGAGACTGCCTTTTGACAATCTTTTAAGCATACAGAACAGTATTGTAAACTGCAGCTTTGTATTGTACAGTAGACTCCCAGGTCTTATTTACTGTATTTTGTATATCTTAAACTTTGTACCTTTTGTAAAATATATTTCCACTGGTCTCTTCTCTCAGCCCGTCAAATACTATTTTATTCTGTGCTTCTACGTCTGACAATTTGAGATTCGATGCATTCGTCATCATGCAGTATTTGCTTTTCAGTTTCTGATTTATTTGACTTAGCATGTCTTCCAGGACAATATATGCTATCATAAAAACTAGAATTTTCTTTTTTTTTTAAAGAATTTTCTTCTTTTATAAAGCTAAATAGTATTCCATCACAAATAGGTACAGTTTGGTGCGATATAATAGAAATAATTTTTTTAAAAATAATTCTAGGCCACGCACCCCACCAGAAATTCCCGCCCACCAACTCCAGCCAGCAGCCAGGCCCTGCAGCCCACTGAAACTTCTGGCCTCCAGCTAGCTGTCAGGCCTGGTGTGGAACCCTGCAGTGGAATTCCCAGCAGAGTGGCAAGGAGTGAGATCGGGCCAGCTAATCCAGGAGCAGAACAGCTTGCCAGTGGGGCACAGTGGGTTCACTTCCCTGGGATGCAGCAGAAAGAAGCCAAGCACAGCAGCCACACCTAAGCCAGGCCCAGCTGGATGAGTTTGAACTTGGTAGATCCGGACCTGGTAAACTGAGACACATTGCTAGACTCAGATCTATGAGAACATTCTCATTCTCTCTCTCTCTCTCTCTCTCTCTCTCTCTCTCTCTCTCTCTCTTCTCTGTCTTGGTTGAGAAAGGGGGCAACAGGTAAAAAGGGTGAAAGTCTGCCCGGAAGTCTCCAGGTACATCAAGGGAAGGTGATCTGACAGATCTCAGGGGAACTAATTTAAATACATATTCCCAATTTTGTATCTGCTTAGCTATACAGTCAAGATACTGGCCCTTAGGGTCTAAAATACAAACCCAGGGTTGGGGAGATAGCTCAGTAGAATAAGTGCTTGTCTGGCAAGCACAGGGTCCTGAGTTTAATCCCCAATACCACAAAAAAATACAAGCCCATTAATTACAAAAGTTTGTCAATCATTAAATCTCACTACCCATTATTAGTGATACTAATTGTAGTATTGTAAATACAAAACTGCAACTGCCTTAACCTCATAATCTCCCCCGGGTAATAATATCGGTAGGAGGTAAGTTAACTACTACACCAAGGCTCTACACCAAAGGTCAAAAGGTCAGAAGGCAGTACTGTACAAAATGACAAAGAAGAGGAGCAAAATGTAGTCTCAGGTCTCAAGCCCACACACAAAAAAAATGCAGGAGACACTACCATTGAAAACATTGGAAGCCGCACTCCTGAAAACTCTGAAATAATAGCGACTGAAGTAAAGAAAATTGCAGAAAGGTACAGAAGACATAAGGTCAGAAATAATTGTCAAAGTAAAAAAAAGAAGTAACTATGATGAAAGATTTACTAAGTGCTTCTAAAGTAGACACTGATTAAAAAAAGAATACAAAAATGATGGAATCTTTTAATGAGCAATATGGAAAAGAAATAGAATGCATGAAGCAGATTCAAAGAGATATACAGTAGATTAAAACCTCAATCACAAGCTGGCAAAACTGTTTGAATGAAAGTGAAGATAAAGATTCAGATTTTGAAGACACCATTAGGATAATAACAAATTCTGGAGAGGCTGTAGGGAAAAAGGAACCCCTCTCCACTGTTGTTGGGAATGTGGACTGGTACAACCACTATGGAAATCACTGTGAAGACTCTTCAAAAAACTGGGATTAGAAGTCCCATTAGACCCAGCTATTCCCCTCCTGGGTATTTTTCCAGAAGAATTAAAAACATCATACCACAGGGATATATGTAAAACCACGTTTATAGTAGCACAATTTGTCATAGCTAAACTTGGAAACTACACAAATACCCATCAACTGAGGAACGGATCAAAAAGGTGTGGCGTTTTTAAACAATGTGGTAAAAGGGAAGGAAAGTGAGCATAACGAATAAATTGGGATGAGAGACCAGGGTTCAATTCCCAGAACAACATGCTGCACCAGCCCACCACTGAGCACACAACCACCTACTGAGACCAGGCGTGGTGGCACAGACCTGTAATCCCAATACTGGGAAGGGTGAAAACAGGAGGATCACTATGAGTCCAAGCTGCATAGTGAGAATGTACCAAAACATAAATAAAATAAAATAAAATGAAAATGATTCTCACCCTGACTAACTGCATATGCTGGTACCTGCGAACTAAACAACTGCACCGAGGATAGCAATGTGTAGTACGAGGGCCAAGATTGGAATGCCTGTCATTCTGGTCTTCTAAATGCGTACTGCTTCTAATGTCATATCAATTACTGTTACACTCTCTCTCTCTCAATTAAATGTTTGTTTTTTAAAAAGGTAATAAAAGAAAACAAGAGACAAGAAAAAAATGTCATAGGATTGTCCTGGTACAACGTTGCATATGGCTAGATTTCTAAATTTCTGTGTAAAAATGTGAAATTGTTTATTTGCTTTTTTTTTACTATTTTTTTATTTTTTCAAGTTCTATAGGGATTTAAAGTTTAGCATATCAATGATTCATGGAAAATATCTGTTCCATGTTATGTCTAAAGTGTTTGATATTCAGACAGATAAGCTCAACTGCCTATGTTACAGGGTAATAATAACATTAAGATTCTCTTCTGGAGGGTTAACAACTTAGACTTGCAGATTAAAAAATTAGAGAAAAAGAAGGGCTACAAGGATAGCCAACATTTGGCCCTAGCCCTTCAAAGTCAGTGAGGACTCAGGAAATAAGAGAACCTGTACTGTAACATCCTGTAATTCAGTGATGTCCCAAATTTTCTGTTTAAGGAGATTGTGGGGACACAGAGGAAAGTGATAATGAATAAATTGGGATGAGGGACCAGGGTTCAATTCCCAGTACCATACTGCTGCACCAGCCCACCACTGGGCATGCTGAACCACCTACTGAGACCAGTAGGTATTCAGTAGTGATGTATACCTGACAATGTAGAGTGTGCCTAATAAGAGTCACCTAGAGAGAAAAACATTCTCTCAGGCTTTCACAGAGAGCAAACTGGTCAAGCAATGGCCATGACTCATCCACATGGCTGACACTAAGAAAAGATCTTCAAGGTGCTATACACGGTTTCAGGGTAAATCCTGAGGGGGATCTGACTGACCTTATCAGATACAAAAGTTACATTTCTTGTTATATAGGTCTTGCTTTATCTTGGTCTTAATCATCCAGCAGAAAAGTATAAACATGAAATCTAAAAAGTAAAGCCATATTAATATGCCGAGTTGTAAAAGGCTCAAGTCAACAACTCCTTTCAAAGGCTCCCTGAGCCCGCCGACTAGACAAGATGAGCAAAGCTCACCCTCCCAAGCTGAAAAATGAAATTGAATGGTGGCAGACATATCCAAGGAATATTGCAAGGATTTGATCCCTTCATGAATCTTGTGATAGATGAATGTGTGGAGATGGCAACTAGTGGGCAATAGAACAACACTGGAACGGTGGTAATACAAGGAAATAGTATCATCATGTTGGAATTCTTGGAAGGAGTTGAAATAATTATTGCTCAGAAGAAAAATTCATGCTCCTCCTCCAAGTGTTACTTTCACTGACTGAAGATTGGGTCATACACATTTTTATATATTAAATTTTTGCTAAATAAACTTTTGTAATAGTAAAAAAAATCCCAACAATTTCTGACATTGCCACTTCTGTGGATAACACACTACTATTATGGATTACTGGACTACATTAGATTATTTTGCTGAATTCACACACCTACAATATTTAAATGGCAATGGAATACCCATCTCTCACAAAAGCAAACAAAAATGGGAGATATAAATGAAGGACCATTTTGTAGTGCAAAGACATACACACACACACACACACACACACACACACACAAGTCTGTATATACGAAATAGGATAGATATACAACTACTTTCTCTTAGCTCAATGAGAAGAAAGTTTTGTGCTAATAAGTGTTTAGACAAGATATCATGTCTGCATCTTGTACTATGAATCACTACTATAAAGACAACAATATGCAATGCATTAATTATTGTGACTGTCCTAATAACCTGTTTTGAAACTGTCTCATTGCTATTTCTTTTTCAATAGAATTAATTTTAAAAAAGAAAATGAAAATTTAAAAATTGAGATGAGGGAAAGGAGAAAAGACAGGGAAAAGGGGGGAAATGATGTATATATAAAGGATAGCTAATACTTAAAATTTTTATTTTAACTAATTTTACATGCTTATATCTGTGGTCTGAGCACACTAAAGACAACAATGTGCAAGATAACAATCACTACTGAATACCTATCAACTTCTGTTTTTAAAATTGTGTATCATTTCCAATGTCTTATCTATTATTTTTTATTCTCTTTAAAATAAATTAAATGAAATTCAAAAATAAAAATAAAATGTGACACTAGACTGAACTGGATTGTAGATCAGAAAATTAAAAACTGTTCTCAAAGTACTATTGTTGACCAAATTGGTCATGTTAAAATAAGGTGAAACAGAAGAAAGATTTGTACTAATAGTAATTGGAGGACCCAGTCCTAGCCCAGGTCCAGTGAGTGTGTAGAGAGCTTCCTCCTACCCTGCGCTGGCGGGACCAGTCCCAGCCCAGGCGCAGAGTGGGCCAGATGCTCTCACGCCCCCTCGGGCCGCACCCCAACCCTCCCGCCAAGTAGGAATTTCTGCCTACTTCCGGGAACCCCCAGACCCAGTCCTAGCCCAGGTCC
>NW_004524973.1:398654-400649 GCF_000260255.1 Octodon degus | reverse complement strand
AATGGTGTTTGTAAATAGGATCACAAGTCCGCATCTTGTACAGCAATTAACCACTAAGAAGAATATATGCAGTGTATTATTTGTTGAAAAATTAAAATAAATCAATAAATAAAAAATAAACATCATGAGATAATGAACTGTAAAAAAATAGTAATTGGAGAAGATATCATGTCTGCATCTTGTACTATGAATAACCACTAAGAAGATAGCAATATACAATGTATGAGTTATTGAATCTGTCCTGTTAACCGGTTTTGAAACTGTCTCATTGCTGTTTACCAATAAAATTAATTGAAAAAATAAGGTGAAAGAATAATATATATACTAGTATTATAACACCATGACTTTCAAGAGTTTGATCATTGTACTTTGAAAATGTCTTTGACTCCAGTAACATAATTTTAGCCTAATACATCAATTGTGAGATTCTCTTTGTCTCTGTCTCTGTCTCTGTCTCTCTGCCACTTCTGTCTCTCCCTTCCTCTCATATTTTTGCAGAAAAAAACATGGCCACAGCACACTTTCAAGTGGCTTAGGAAGAAATTGTATATGTATGTGCGTATTTATGCATTGCTATATATTATGGAGAGGGAGAAAGAGATAAAGATAGAAACATAAATGAAGAGAAGGAGAGTTTAACATACACATGGAAAATAGTAGCTTTCAAAGTTATACAATAGAGTCAGATAAGAATGAGGATTCCTTATACAATCCTTACAAATTTGCCAAGTTTGAAATTGTCTCAATAGGTACTCACTAAAGAGAAAGTAGGCTCAGGACATATTATTGAACACTTTATAAAATATACAAAATAAGTTAATTAATGTCTAAATTAAATTATTTAACCTGCAAATACAGGTAGTCATTGACCTACCAAACTCTTTAGCTAAGGTCAGCATTAAGGGATATGGTGTATATAGACATGGTTTGAGGAACAATTTTAATGAAAGAAATATTCAATAAAAGCTCACTCTCATTAATGTTTCTTTTCTTTTAAACTACAGAATTAAATCACACATTTCTGGTTCTTGGGATTCAGACCTAAGCATCTAGGATCTGGGATGCCTACCAGAAATGATACTCTCTCTTTTGACAGTTCTATAACCCATCAATCAAAGGCAACTTTCATGGTGATAAAAATTATCAATCTCAATATTTCTGTTCACATTATCTAGCTTCTTAACACTTGCCTAAGCAGCTGAGGTGCATATCTGGGGAAAAACAGTGTATAAACTTTACTATGCACCAAGGTTGTTACTATTTTATATGTGCTGTCCATATTTCATAGAAATAATTTATTAGTTTTGACTTTCCTTATGACTCACACACTATATCACAGTAACAAACATCTACCATTTATTGACAGTATATAGTGTACTACATATATATGTGTATATATATATATTTTTTTTCGGGACTGGGGATTTAACTCAGGCCCTTGGGCATGCCAGGCAAGTGCTTAATTCTACTGCACCATCTCCCCAGCCCTGCTGAATAAATTTTAATCTAGCTCTAGTTCACTAGTGAATACTCAGGCTCAGTGTAGAGGAGAGACTTGCCTAGACTCACAGACCAGGAGGCACATGGAATACTTCACTGCAGTACTCCTGCCCTGGCTGGTATGCTGAGCTACATTTGCTTGCACCAATGTACACTGTAAATATGCACCATCTTCCCCTCTATACCAGCGTAACACTGAAGGTAGCAAACCCAACTGGTCTATCACATACACCTGGCACCAAGTTCACTCCTAGGCACACAGTAGGTACGCAAGTAATATCAGCAGCTTCTTTAGTCTGAGAAGAGTTCTTGCTTTTAAACATTTCTAGGGGCCTCTAGAAAAAGTTAAATGAGGTTCTTTAAGTGTTCAGGAAAAACACAGAGATGTGATTCCACATGGAACAGAAAACCTCAGCAAGCCAAACCTTTATGGAGTTGTTTACGTACATGGCAAAGCTATACTGAGCAACAAGGAAGAGCTTCTATACAATGGCC
>NW_004524973.1:395056-398239 GCF_000260255.1 Octodon degus | reverse complement strand
ATATATTTGGCTCAGAAAAGAAAAGGAATAGAACCAGTTCCATTTCAGGGGAACACCAAGATTTCAATACAAGCACTAATGTGGCCACATGAAGAAGGCACCGAATTCTGCCAGCCACCTAAATGGGCTTGGAAGCAGAATTTTCCTCAGGGCTTCCTCGTGAGGTCGGGCCCAGCTAACTAGTAGATTTCAGCGACTCTTAAGTAGCAGTAGAAAACTAAGACAGAGGAATAGCTGTTATTGCTCTGTTGCATGTCTTGTGCTTCATGTAATTCTCTGCATTATCTAACCTACTGGGGAGGACGAAGAACAATTTCTGACTCAGTCATAACCACCTGCAGCTTTGAGGTGTAAATTGGAATAAGGCAAAGAAAGGCACAGTGTAGAGTTCGAATATTGTGTGGCAAAGATTAACTGCAGGATTTAGCCAGAGCAGACTGATGACATGGAGAGAAACAACAAAGGACACTGGCAGGTTACCTGGTGTTACACTCCCAGAAAAGAGCTGGGATGCTAGAAGCTGGTACTTGCTGGAAGATTAGAAGTCAAATACATTTGTTCCTTTGCCTATATACAGTGTCCCTTCACTGCCTGTCCTTTCAATGAGGTGGGCTTCTCAGTTCTAGGGTCCTCCTGTGGGGAACAGCAAAGACGCAAAGCCAAGGGCTTGGTAGATGGTTGCTCTCAGTTAAACTGAAAGAAGTTGCTAGGGAAAATGGTTCCATGTGATAGACACTGAGGTTTTGATGTCTGATCAATGTGTTCCTATGTCAGCCAGGTCTGTAGTACAATCAGACTTCTAAGACGGTAATTTACAAGGTGTGTCTGAGCACGCTTGCATGAAAACACTGTGAGGACTATATTGGATTAGTTTGCTGAATTCACACACCTACAATATTTAAATGGCAATGGAATACCCATGTCTGGGGCCGGGGAGATAGCTCAGGAGAATAAGTGCTTGTCTGGCAAGCGCAAGGGCCTGAGTTCAATCCCCGGTTCCACCAAAAAAAAAAAAAACAACAACAAAAAAAAAAAAAACCAGGATACTCATATCTGACAAAGCTAAACAAAAAACGGGGATATAAATGAAGCACCACTTTGTATCTGTAGATATAAAATAGGATAGATATACACTTATTTTCTCTTAATTCAATGAGAAGAAAGATTTGTACTCATAGTGTTTTGACAGGATATCATGTCTGCATCTTGTACTATGAATAACCACTATGAAGAAAACGGTATGCAATATATTAATTATTGGAACTGTCCTACTAATTGGTTTGGAAACTGTCTCATTGCTATTTGTTTCTCAATAAAATTAATTTTAAAAAAAGAAAAAATCTTTGAAGGCTGGAGAGATAACTAAGCAGTCTAAGTGCCTGCCTGGCAAGCAACTGCATGCCATGTCAGCCCCAGAACCTTGAGCATCCCATGCTGGCCAACCGAAACCAGGCTTAGTGGGGCATGCCTATATTCCCAGTGCTGGGGAGGCTGAGACAGGAGGATCACTACAGGGATGAGCTGTGTAGTGATATGCTATACCAAATAAGAAAATAAATAATATTGAAAAAGCAAAACCCTTTCAAGAAACCATTACAAGCCACTAGGGTTAAGATCTGGCTTCATGATACAACTGATTCTGGGAAAAGGGATGAACCTATTAAAAAGGAACAAAGAAGGACAGGAGAGGGAGTGAGGAAAGAGATATGTCTATGTATATAAGCAGGATGGTTTGGAGAACCGTACTGCAGATTTGTGCTGGTCTATGGAAAGGAGCAGTTAATGCTTAATTTGTTTAATCTCTTTTTTCAATTGTTGGTACTTTTTTTCTTCATTTGTTTCTTTTTTCTTTCTTGTAGTGTTTCATGCATATATCTGGTAATATGAACAATTAATTTGAAAACAACATTGAACTGCAGCAAATACTGTGAAATTCAGATAATTTTGTTAGGTGAAATTCTGTATCACTTGTGAGTTTTCTGTTTTAATACTATTTAGTACTTCCTTGAAAAAAAAAAAGATCTGCCTTCAGAATTTTCTATACTAGGTCAGCTGCTTAGTGCCTCAATGATCCCTGTAACCTCAGTGCTTCCCACAGTGGATGGAATATGGGGAAATTCTGACTCATATCCCACTACCTGCTTCTCAAGAGCTTCTACTACCTGTTTATTGCAGACTCAGAATCGACATCAGACAGTCTAATAAACTCTCTGTCTGAAGTATTCTGTGGATGTACCTTTGCAATTCACATAGGCTTTGCAAATGAAAAGTGATCGATGCACCAAACTGATTAAAAATTAACAGGACAAATTAATGAGTGAATACAAGTGTGTTAATGTAATGAGGTGTTTAGTTGAAAAGCATGACTGTTTAGGAAAAGAGGATCAACCAAGTCTGCACATCTGAAAACATCATTTTCAGTTACAGGCATGTGAGCTCCAACAGAAGGACTCAGTTCCTCGGATTTCACACCTAGTCTTATTTTCCCTTCTTTTTCTTAGTCCATTTCTTTGTATTCTCATCCTCATTCCTCTCTTTTGAACAGCAACTGTATTTTATGCAGAAAACAGTTCAGAATTAATGTCTACTTTGTGAATTTCCAATGAGATGCTTGTGGAGAAGGCCCATGTGCATACTCTTTATCACACCCTTGATATGAAACATGACAGGCATTACTGAGAGTTTGCCAAATTAAGGGATTTCATGCTGAAGCACTTATGGTAAAACGCTGAATTCCAATGTGGAGGCAGACGAATAGAGAAGAGTAGAAGCTTCCCGTATAGGTGCCATCCCTAAGGCTTTGGGAAGTCACATGTCCTGGAGACACTTCTAGAAGCTAGAAGCATTTCCAGAGGCTACATGCTGGAGAAGTAGAAGTCTGATGCGTGTGTCTACATACCATGGACAGCATACTTTCCGTACACAGAACCTTGTCACTCCAACATGTTCCGGAACCCAGTCATAATATTTGTAATTTCAAATCTGTCATCCTCAAACAGAATGTTAAATAATGAATAGTTTTAATAGTAGGAAAGAAAGCAAGAGACAGGAAAAGGGATATTGTGGGACTGTCCTGCTTCAAGGTTGTATATGGTGAGATTTTTGGACTCATGTGCAAACATGAGAAGTATAGAATTCTTTATCCTATTTTTAAAATATAATCTAATTTTTAAATGTTTTTTA
>NW_004524973.1:375196-386571 GCF_000260255.1 Octodon degus | reverse complement strand
CGGCTGGCGGGCGGGCGGGGTGGGGAGGAGAAAGTTTACAGCCCGTGTGCTCTTCCTGAACAGGAAGTTTAGCCTCAGAAATGGGACCCAGTATGCTCCTTTCAGAAATGTGTTTGGTCTGCTCAAATATAGATCATTTGGTTTTTCGAAACACGTTTGTCACAGGGGTACTTTTTCTCCATTTCCGGATAACTTAACAACATATCACCTGATAGAACAGGTGTTTCTGCGGGACGACTAGCCAGACACATCTTCATGCGTACGTATGTCTTTTTCGAGAAAAGCGCTCCTAGAAAAGCACTCATAGCATGCGGTTTTGCCAGCTTCTCCTCCAACTCCCTTTCTGGCCGCCCTGAAGAAGCGCTGTTGGCTGTAAACATTCGTTTTGAAAGCGAGTTCTTTCCCATATTTCAATTTACTGACGTCCCAGTTAAAAGTCCAGGACTGGCAGTAACCCTGGGAATGGAATCTTGGTGGTGGCTGCATCCCAGTTGTGTGAGTTAAGTCCCTTACTGTTGAGCTCCTACAGAGTTCTCAAATTGCTGGGTCGCGTGAGCCATGTTTTCTGCAGAGTGAGGGTAAATACTTCGTTTTCACAGGACAGACTTTGCTTGGTGCTGAGTTCTGAGCTTTAAAGTTGGTCCTATTACTTGTTTGAAATCAGGAATTCCATTCTCAATGCCTGTCTTTCTTTTGGAACTTCTGTTTACCTGGTTGTGTCTGAAATTAGCTGGAAGAATAGTCTTATCGGGGAAGGTGGTTCTGGATGTGGAAAAATTATTCTACAAGTACCAGTTAATATTTAAAATACATTCTGTGGGTGAATAATGAGTATAAATGGCCAAATAAGGCCTGAGGATAAAACTCAGTGATAGCTGTCTTGACTTGCATAATAAGGCCTTGGGCTGCAATGCCAGTTCCACAAAAAAGGGTGGTAAAAATGATTATTTAAAACCATGTGTTTAAACAAAATAGTACTAAAATTTAATGCAGATACCTTTTTCTAAAACAGTGTCTTAATGTATGTAGAAAACAATACATAAATCATAACTGTACAGGTTAATGAATTTTTACTTGGGCAACACAAGCAGATAAGCAACATCCAGATCAAGATGTTAACATCGCCTGTTACTGAAGAGGTACAGCAGTTTTTTTCATAATCATTACTCTCCCGTCCTGCCTTGTAACACCAGCAAATAATTTTGGTTTTGAACTGTATTTTCCTTTTTGCTGTCCCCCTTACGTACTTTGTGTATTTCAGACTTTAAAGCATTCAAATATAGTATTTTCCTATATTTGTTTTGCATTGCACTTTCACCAATTTTTTATATGTTGCTAAACGTATCATTGCACTTTCTAAAAAAATTTGCCATCCTTAAAAATTTTTTCACGTTGAAATAGACATAAAGAAAGTACAAGTCTCATTTCAGAAAGCAGTTTTTGTATTAATGGAATCCCAGTAAAAGAGTAAGCTAAAAATGGGTGGCTTTTAAAAGCCATTGGCAGTTTTTTATCTGAAACATAGAATATGATGAAATATTTTTCTCACAATGTTGGTACATATGGAAGGTACATCTGCAACACATGTATTTTTAATTCTATGCAGATTGGCTTTTACTGTTTAGACTTCTCACATGGACACGGCAATGTATTCCCTAATAACCTAGTTACTCACAAAGATCCTTACATTCTATATTGACATTGACACAGCAGATGTACTGGATTACATTCTATAGATACTTATGTACACAAAACCTTTTACCTGCTTGCTATCACAAATACTACAGAAATTTAATTTGTCCTTACTAATTTTAGAGGGAATAATATGTCATCTTATTTGATTCTTAAGTTATATATCTGACAAACCAAAAATATACAATATCATAACCTATTCTTAGGAATTGGTAGCTCGCCCCCCTTTTGTGTTTAGAATAAAAGTTTGTTTTTTAGGATTCAATGTTAGGATCACTTAAGTTCTTCAAAGTACCCTGTGAAACAGAGTGTTGTCAGAATGATTAAAAGTTCCTAGTGGATTCTTTTTTTCTCTACAAGACTAAATCAGTATTTTTGTGCTAAGCTATGTCACAGGTATATTATACATAGGTAGCATATAGATTGTTTTCCCAGCTTGGTGCTCTACCAAGTGACATATAGTTGTGGGGGTTTTTCTAATACTTATACTTTTTTGTGATTGCACTAAAAATTACAGCTAAATTTTAAAGCTCTCTCTCAAATTAAAAAAGTAAAAAGAGTACCCTCTACTGGTTTGCAGATGTGAGTCAAAAATTAATTTCTTACCTGTTTTATCAGTAGCTTATATTTTTTTCAATTTCAACAGGTCAAGTTTGTTGCTGTTGGTGTAGTGTTTTTTGTTTTTTGTTTTGTTTTGGTTTTTTTGTGGTGGTGCTAGAGATTGAACCTAAGGCCTCATACATGCCAAGCCTGATCTGTACAGTTATACTCCTAGACCCTTGGTAAACTGTTTTATATTTGAAAATGTATCAAGAAAAAACAGACTAATACAAATATGTAGATATACTGGAAACATAATTGGTACCCTGTGTATAATATTTAAAAACTTCAACACTATACCTGTGTATAAATGCATGTATATGTAGATCTGTTCACCACACTTTGAAGAAGCAAACTAAAGGGTTGAAATTCTTATGCAGTAATTCCTTTCCTTTATTACTTTATATAGATTCACTTAATATAAAGGTTTTTAATTGTCTTTCATGGTTTTACCTCAAAAGCTTTATATAAAATGCTAATTGATTTATATTTTTAAGATATAATAAATGTAATCATATGCATAGTTATTTATTTTTTCCTTAGGCAGCTTTGACTTCCAGAATTTTTTGTTTGCAAGAGCCACCAGGCCCTACCAAAATAAAATTTATTAATTTTTCCTAGTCATTTTCTCTTGATAAACTACTAATCTGTAGTTAGCAGATTTTAAACAGTTTTAAGTGAAAAAACTATATGAGAGGGAGAAGTAACTATGGTGTCTGGAGTAAAACATTTCATTTAGAGAGCTTATGTGACAGAAACGACACTGGTGCTTGGGGGCCAGACAGACCTAGCTCTTACTCACTCGAGCTTTAGCCAAGTTATCAAATTGTCTGATGCTTAGGTGTTTTTTTTTTCTTTTTCATTCTGTCACTGGGGCTAATGAGAAGCATTTTCTGACTGCCTGAATTAAGAAACCCTTTCTCTTTGATGCCTCTCACAATTTATTGGCCACTACTCTGTAAACCCTTGGAGTTGTTGAGCAACAACCTATATTACAGACATTCCTTGTTTAACAATCTATCTGTTTAACAACTGTTCAGAGTTACAACTAAGGTGCAGTGCTCAAACCGACAATCTTTTTAGGGGGTACAGTTGTGCACATCTTGTTTATAGAGTCTCAATGTCTTTTTTTTTTGTAGTGTACACATTGTTTATATAGTACTGTAATTTTTGCTGAATATACTATACAGCACAGTAGTGTAGTTTTGTCATACCATACTACATATACGAGCTGTGGAAAAAGCAGAGTCATCAAGTTGGAGTTTCCTTTGACCATTTGTTATGAATATCATAGCGTACATACTACATGTACATTCCTCATTTAGTAACAGATTCTTTTAATGACCTTTCAGGAATTGAACTTAGTTGTGAAAGGAAGAATGTGTATTTCCATAAGCCTAGAGTCCAATTTTATGTCTTAATATTCATACCCCTTTAGAAAAATATAACTGGGTATAACTGGGTTTCCTGACTTTTTTGGGTCATAATATCTATTGTCCCATAACTGCTTCAACTGCTGATCCAGACTCAATAGTGCATCTGCATTAGACAGTTCTGTGAAGGCGTTCCAGATCCCAAGTGATTGATGTTTAAAATGAGCTCTCACTAAATTTATCACTTGGAAGAATTGTTAATACAAGCCTACTAACTGTATGTCGGTTTCTTTTTCTCTCAGATGAACAGTAAAGATGTTCAAGATTACTCTGAATGAATCATTGATGTGAACCCAGTGCTCAACAGAATTGTCAAGAATAGGGGAGCACCTCTAATGTTCCTGAGGAGACAGCTCATCTGGTTTTCCTCCTACAACTTGGGACAGACACTCCTTCCCCTGCTATCCGCTGATTCCTCTTGCTCTGGTTGTTACACAATTGTAAGCAAACAGCACCTATAGACTTTTGTTGTACATTTTTGCTGTGTTTGCCTTCTTCATTAGACTATGTCTTTGAGAACAAAGGCTATTTTTCCTTACTTTTTGCAGATCCTGTACTTGAGATACTACTTGAAATATGGTTGGCATCACTGAAGGTCTTTGATTCAATTAATATTTTGTAATCCCTCTGTGGCAAAACATTCCCCTTCTAATATGGTGCTAGTAGAGTACATCCTGTCTAAGCACCATATGTGGCTTTTGTGTATCAGGAGTTTCACAAACATTTCAAGACAGTTGTAAGATGTTTGAAGACAAGAATTATTGCTCATATTTTTATGTCCTACTACACAGTGGCTGGAACACTTTCAAGATTATGCCATCAATTAGAGCAGTGTTTTGTAGAATCAGTCCTTCATGTAACAACTTTGGAGTTTTTGTACTGTTGTTAATTTGCTTAAATTTTATTCAAAAAATCGTTTGCTATAAAAGTTACTGTAAAAATAAATACAATGAATACAGATAATATTGTGGGCTTTTATAAAATAAGTTTTAAAATGATAATACAAATAGTACATGTACAATTTTGCAGTGGCCTAACCAGTTATTACATATCATCTTAACATCTCTCTGAAGAAACCATTGTTTTACTCACTTCATAGATTAAACATACTGTATTATTTGATCTCAGAGCCAAGAAAGACTACAGTATAGTTTTCACATTAAGTTATCCCATTTAGCTTGCGTCTCTCACTGTTTCAGTTTGCCATGTTTTATCCCTTTCTCAGCACACTCAACCACTCCTCATCCCACCTAGTTTCTAGAGAGATGAGAGTGGTGAATTGTCACTTAGGGAAACCATTTGAGAAAGAGACTGCTGTAAGTGGGGAACAGAAATGAAAGATTTAGAAAGATGGGTTAAATCAGCAGCTTCCAGGAGAAAAATTTGAAGGACAATGATATTTAGAGGAAATTTCACACGTTGCCATGGGGTTTGTGATGTCAGTACTCTTCCCCAGCTTCTTACCTAAAGTGGCTTTATTTCTTCCTGAAGTGGCTTTAATTTGGTAATATCTATTTCCTTTAACACTGTAAAGCAGATACATTGGGAAAAGCTTGAACTTCATTTTAATATTATACCCTTCTTCATGGTACCAGTGAAATGTATTGATTGTGTCCCCAAATCTTAGAGAATTTTCAGTAAAAACGCATCTTTCTAACTTCCTGTTTTTTAGGTGTGGTATAGTACTGTGGTTAACATTTTTTGAAAAAAAATCTTGATTTTTTTGTTTTAGAGAAGTGCACTCAAAAATTTACACATGATGTGCTACTGATACTTGCTTGAACGTCACCTGAGGGTGGGGTAGATGAGTGCATAGATGAAACAAGATGGCTCTGAATTGATAATCGTTGAAGCTATGTGACGGATGTTTGAGAACTCATTATACTATTCTCTATGCTTTTGTATAGGTTTGAAATTTTCCATAATAAAATTTGAAAAAATATTATTCAGAATTTATTTATAGGCCACCTTTCTGCTTCACATGTAAGTATGGAAGCCTGGTTAGAAGCAAATGCACAGCACAGAAAGACAGGCTCATTCTTCCTTTCTAAAAACACCTAACTTCTATCCTGAGTGAAAACTGTTGGAACAGTGCTCTTCCCATAGTATAGGTTTTTCCTTGGGTCCCCCCCCACAGTTACATACACAAAGACCTTAGTGTCAGTCGTCCCATCCATGACCAGCAGACTTGAAGTTCTAGTGGTATATATAAGTTTAGGTTCCAAATTGGGCCACACTCCTCAATATACAATTTTATCTCTTTTTAAAAAAAGATACTTTTTTCTGATTACAAAATTAATTTATCTTAGAAAATTTGGGAAGTTGAAATGAATCAAAAAATTATGCATGATTCTTCTATCCAGAGATAACCAAGATAACTTTCAGCCTTTTTTTCATGAAAGCTGAATATGTATAATTCAAATGAAGATGTCACAGGTGAACTCCACCCACCAGAATATTTCCCCGAAATTTATACCCTTTTACCATTAAGTACATACAATATAGGCACCTTGATATTCCTTAAAATTGCTTAGGCTAGTGCTCAGGGCCATTATGGGGTTTGTACTGCTTCTACATTGCACAAACACAAGAAGTATAACAAAATTTGAATCTAAAATTTAGATCAACTCTCAAAATTATTTTAAAAAATGAATAAAAAATAAAATTTAGATCAAGCTCTGTTCACCAAGTACAGGTCCAAGATAGGTTAGGTCTGTCTTGTGTTGTTCCATAATTCCTCACAGACCTTTCACCCACCAGGCACTCAGTCTGAGGGTAAGGCACCAATTCAGAGGGAATGCTATCTTTATAAATAATATAGTTGTGACAATTACTAAAAGTACACTTGTTATAAGTTTATCTTTTTTACAGAATATTTCTTCTGGATCCAATGCAGCCTCAGGCCCTCAGACAGTTGCGCTTGTCAGGGCAGTAGTTTCTGATAGATAAACAAGGATACCACCAGTCTGGGCTCACAGAAGGGAATCCTGCTCTCCCCCTTTTGGCTTTTTACCCCATAATGCGCCCTTATCCTTCTCTAATTTCCCCTAACACCCAAGAGGCCAGGCCTTAACTTTTAATGAGCCTGTATTGAAGATGAGATTATGTGAGAGAAACATCGTACCGAGGAGATAATTTCCAACTACTGCACAGTATATGATCAGACCCTTCCCCAGTTACACTTGTAGACTTATTCTCTAATGTAGGCCGACTCCAAATGGCTTAGGGAAGTCCCTTTACCTGCCAACACTCATTGCTACCAAAAATGGAGTGAAATTTCAAATTATGGACATGTGATTCTCAAGTGCATGAAGAAGAGAAAGTTTCCATCTCCACATACAATTTAAGATATTTCCTATTTTTAGTCTCAAAAGTCAAGGATGTGAACTAGAAGTCAATGAAATGAGTCAGTGGGCTAGAATGGTGGGTTGAGAATCCAGTTTTATCTTACTCCATAGCTCTTGCGTTCTGAGGGGTGAAGATGAAAAGGAACAAGAAGATTGGCCATACAGTGAGCTGAGGGTGTTAAACGTGGGGAAACAAGCTCATTCATGCTACAAGAAGACTGATTAAACACTGCCCTCTTAAATTTACACAGCTATGTGAAGAAACTTGCTAATATCTCTAGAGGTTTAGTCTTCTTTAGGGCTAGTTCTGACGGGATAGGGAGCTTAGGGGAAGGATTTTATTTTCTACTTAAACCTCATTTGTTGAGAGCTATAAAATAAGCTATAAAATCATTTTTAGCAAGTGGTTCCAGCTGTGGCATTACGCTCCCTAGTGGACATTTTAGGAATTAGCTCACTTCAGAAGTTTTGAAAGGTTTTTTTTGTTTTTGTTTTTGTTTTTATGGATTAAGATCTGTTTTATTCTCAAACTAACCACAGCACAAGCAAGATATAAATACTGGCATTCAAACTCGGTGAAGTCTTAATGAAAGACGTATAGGTGGCATTGCTATAGGGTCAGTCTCCCAGGATCAGGGAAGATGCTTGTTCTTCAGAGTTCCAGCCTCCAACTCCTAAAGCTCCACAATTGCAGCCTTCCTCACAGGCCCACTCTGAGATAAAGGAAGTCAGTCCGGAGAGGCAATCATGGAAAGATCTTCACACTGTTAATTTGAATGTCTCTGGCCAGTGTTAATAGGATTAATGAAATGCATGTTGATAGTTTCTGTTGGAAGTCTTGCGAGGCAAGGGCAAAATGCAATTATCCTTATAGCCCTTGAGCACCAATGCAAATTAAATTTTTATCAGGAAGTATTACAACAAAGGCATTTCCTAACTGATGAAGTGCTACACATCATCATATTCCAAAAGTGATTATGCTGGACCCATAATCTGACATTTGGCTTCGTAAAGATTGCTGCTGAGAAATAGAAAAGAATGGGTTGATGAATTCTGCTGCTCTCCCAGTCCCATTTTATTATAACTCTCTCTCTCACCCTACTCAACATCATTTAGAAATAGTTGAAGAGACATGTTATCTTTGTATATTAAAAAAAGATACTCGAAATTTTTCCCTTCAGACATTTTTCGATTAAAGCTCAGATGTTTTTTTCCAGGGTTGACCATATTACTACAGTGATTTTATATACAGTTCATATGGAAATCTGGGTGTTAGGCTAGCTATAATATAGAGGTAGCAACAGAGGGTATCAAACATCAGGCACAATTGAACAAGGAACGCAGCTCATGTTATAAAAGGTTGTTGTTCGCACTTTGAAAGTTTTAATTAACATGTAAAAATTGTATTTATTAATAGGGCATAATAATATTACAACACATGCATACTATGTGTAGTGATCAAATCAATACAGTTAGCATTTGCTTCACAAATTATTAATGTCAGGGGTAGTAGGGAAGATTCCATGAGTCCCAGTTCAGTGCCATTGAGACTCAGCAAGGCTAAATTATTTTACTTCATGCATTTTAGTTAGGTCACACTTCTAATAAAAGGAACTGGGGTTAGATACCATTTATGCAGAATGTTGTTACCATTCTTCCATGAAACAAAAATTCAGTTCTTGCCACAAAAATTTCAAAATAGGTCACTGTGAAATGATGGATATGTTAATTTTTTTCAATAGTAACACTTTCACTATATATACCATAATATCATGTTGTATACCTTAAATACACATTAAATTATATTTTTTAAAATACTGATTTATAGTAAAGAAACCTGAGGAATAGTGAGCTGTCCAAAACTATTTACAATTACTTATTCTAATCTGTGTTAAATCTTAGTACAATTGACATATGAAGAGAAAGCCTCCATCATCTTTCAATCACTAACATTCTGGTTTCTTTTATATGATACTAGGGATGAAACCCAGGACTTTTGCACCTTGCTCTAAGCTACGTGCCCAGCCCTTAGTTAATTTTTTCAGATTCTGAGCTGGTGTCACAAAGTAAAATTGTAAATTGCCCAAACTGTGCTTAAATTTATGGTAATTTGGGAAGGGGAAGACAAAAAGGTTCTCCGAATAAATACAAGTAATTTGGCACCTGAAGGATGAATAGGACTTAGCAAAAGGGTGTTACAGAGAGGGAAGAATAGGGCTGAGGTTTGAGGAGCCAAAATAAGGCCTTGGGTTCAATACCTAGCACTGTGGAAGAGGAACAGAAGGAAGAAAGTCACCAAAGAATGGTATTTCTTTAGAGAGCTGGTCCAGCAAGATACTCGGGAAGTCCTAAAATATTGACACTGCTCAGGGAACTCCTAACCTCATCCACCCTCTTCTGGATGACCTTGTATATATCTACCTCTTCACCTGCTGACCATCCATGTGTAATTACAAAATTTGCATCTCCAGTTCATTCTTCTTTCCCAGGATACATATCTATGTATCTTTGGACATCTCCAAGGTAATGCCCCTTGGGTACCAGTAACTAACATTTATACAACCAATTTCACATTATTCGCAGGCCTGTATAAGTGTTTTCCCTCTAATAGATTCCATCTTTTAAAAAAAATGACTTCAATTCAGTTGCTCTGGTGAGATGTTATCAAATATATCAGTTACATCCATGTTTCTCTCATCTTCCACATTCAATTAATCAACTCATGCCCCATGCCTCATGCCCCATATTTCTTAAATATGTCCATTTCTATCAACAGTCAGCACTCTAGTTCAGGTCATAATTTCTCATCTAGAAAATTGCCAGTCTCTAAGAGGAGTCTTAGCTCCTGTTCAAATAATTTTCCACTCTTTAAATTGATGTATCATGTTTCTATTCTTCAAGTCCCTGAACAACACACACTAGACATTATAACTTTTATCAGCTTAATTTCTAGAAGATTCCTTCTTCCCTTTCTTTTCTCCTCTTCCTCCCTGGACCTTGTCTTTAAAACTGTCAAAAGGGTATGCAGGTAATTTTTTTTAAAGCCAGTTTTTTGGCAAAATATTAAATATTGTCAAAAATAGTAAGAATCTCTGGCATTTGAGCTGTAACCTTTTCTATCTCCTCCAGCTCCATATGACAAGATTATTCCAGACTGGATATGGATGTGACTAAACAGACTGAGCCTCATATTCCCTCAGTTCCTAGACCATAGTTTCACTCCATGAAGAAAAGGCCAGTGTCTCTGATTTCCCCATGGTCCCATATTGCAGAAGTGCTATTCAAGGAAAGTTAGGCCTACAGGACTACCTCCCCATTCAAAAGGTAGGAGCTTTACCTCACATGTGAAACACCAAAAATAGTGGGATCTCAATTTTCTCAACCTAGAAATTTTCTAGTAAAATTTTAAAATGAAGACGGGAAAGCTGAATTAACCAGGGACTACCATGTTCCCTCACTGCCCACTAGTAGAATAGAGTGTTAGTAGGAAAGAACTCACTTTATTATACACACCATAGTTGAGGTATATTGTCCCATAGGAAAGGCAGTCATAAAGACTAAGCACAGCAGGTATGCCTGAAGGAACTGAATTTATTTGGAATAGAACCTGGAGAAGTTCGTCTATAATGGTATCATTGAAAACAACGGGAATCTGTGTGTGTGTGTGTGTGTGTGTGTGTGTGTGTGTTACTGTGAATTGAACCCAGGGGCCTTCACACTGAACACAACCACTGCCCTTTTTAAAAATATTCAATTTTTTAGACAGTCTTGCTAAATTGCTAATTTGGCCAGGTTTGTCTTGAACTCACAATCCTTCTGCCTCATATTCTTAAAGTGCTGGATTATAGGCATGTATGTACCACCATGCCCTGACACAATGCGGATCTTAACAAGAAGAAACTAGGAGGAGACTTGTAGCTCCATATCAGTAGTAGCAACACTGGAACAACAATATAAGGCAACTAGACTAGCAGTAAAGGGTAAAGAGTATTCCACTCAACAACAATAAAATATACATTCTTCACCTTCTCCAAAATATATCATATACTAAGTCATAAAAGTATCTCAATACATTTACTGAAGTCATACAAATTATATTCTCTAAACAAAACAGAATGAAATTAGAAATAAACAGAAAGAAATGTGAGAAACCAACAAATACATAGAAATTAAAACAATCCTAAATAATCTCTTTCCAAAAAAAAATAAAAGGGGCTGGGGAGATAGCTCAGTAGAATAAGCACTTGCCTGGCAAGCGCAAGGCCCTCAGTTCAATCCCCGGTTCCACCAAATAAATAAATAA
>NW_004524973.1:371891-375096 GCF_000260255.1 Octodon degus | reverse complement strand
GATATATAGTTGCATTCTCTTAATGAATAGAATGATTTGTTCTAATGGTGTTTGTAAATAGGATCTCAAGTCCACATCCTGTACAGCAATTAACCACTAAGAAGAATATATGTAGTGTGTTATTTGTTGAATCTGTACTTCCGATTTGATTTGAAACTGTCTCACTGTTATCTGTTTATCAATAAAATTTTGAGGGGGCTGGTGAGATGGCTCAGTGGTCTAAAGCACCTACTTAGAACAAGCTACGCTAAGCAAAGCACAGGGACCGCGTTTCAATCCCCCAGCACCACATGCCAGCCAGCCCCACCCCCTGCTGGCCACACACACACACAAAATAAACAAATAAACAAATAAATAAATAAAAATTAAGAAAAAAATTAAAATAAAATTTTGAAAAAAATAGTAGGAAATACTATTTATTGGGAGTTAAGAATAATTAGCAGGATGATATGCCTGTGATACTGAATTTTAAAATGTATATTGTTGACTTTCAAAGACACACCAGTTGCTTGCCAACATTTTTTTAAATTGGATATATTGTTGGCCAATGTGGGCGATGGGTTGTGAGAGCACATCTTTTAGTCACAGAGCTGCTGCTTTCTGTTGGTGTGGTTAGGGGAAAGTATCTACCTTTCTTGCCTTTTCTTTCTTAGGTTAGAATAAGGTATTGAGATCATGAGGTCTTTAGGAAAATCACAGAAACATAAATTATGTGGCACATGGTTTGTCCACATACAGTTATTATTCAACCTTTTGACCTTGAAGATAACAGATAGAAAATTAAATAACAAAACGAAGCAGGATGCAGCTAGAAGAGTTTCTAACCCTTAGACAACAGAAAGTCCTTACAAGCAAAAACTCATGACATACCCTATTGGGATGGAGTCTGGTTTAAAAGCTGTTTAAAATTCAACTATGCCAAGTTTGGAATCTAAGAATGTCATTGGTGTTGAAGTCCTAACACAACCAGTGATTTTCAAATGGGCCTCAAAACACTAACCTAAAAGACAGAAAGAAGAGAAAATGTTATTGTCTCTTCACTCTTTAATTTCCACAGAAAGTACAGCCTCGGAGCCCTCCTTCATGCCCATACTAACACAGCACGGGTGGTGTACCTCTCTAGAAGAAGCAGATCAGACTGTTGGTTCTTGAAGCTTTCACTGGGGAACTGGAGTACAGCCACTGTTATGCTCACATTCATTTTTTGAGACAGGATCTCCCTTTGCGTTCAAGTAACCATACTCTCTGAGCGACCCAAAAAGCTAAGAGCCCAGGTATTTGCCACCGTGGCTACCTCCCAATTCCATGTATTGTAACAAATATCACAAGTTGGTAACCTGTTGTCATGAAATGAACCTGTGACATTTTAGATACCTTGGTGCCCCTGGTCATTCCATCCTATCTCTGAGGGAATTGGCCTTATGTACAGGAGCCTGCAGATAGGTAGTGGCATTAAGAATAAGTCCACCATCATCTGTCTGGGGCTGGTTGGTTTCCTTTGGAAGAGAAGGTGTCCTGCCCGGTACAGTATCCCCATACCAGGAAGAACGCGTTAGATCATAGGACCCTGTGAGCAAGCACTATCATGAAAAGCCTGAAGGACCTGTAAATAGCCAGTATTTTTTCTTCATAAGGATCTCAAACAGTTCACTTCACCTACCACAATGGCAGCTAGTGATGGATTTAGGAGCAGTAAGCAAAGACCCAGGAGAGGGCGTCCGGGGCAAGAGTTCTCCAAGTGTAAGCAAAGACAAGGAAGTACTCAGAGACCCATAGTGAGGACAGAGCAAAACCCAGAGAGCTGCTTGTGGCCAGCTGAGCATGTCTCCCGGTATTTCAGGCTTCCTGAGGTGTAACCATCCGTGAGCCCTGGAGCTTCAACTTCATGTGGCTACACATGTGCTCTTAGCTGCTAGAAAGTCCATCACGCCTTTTCATTCCACAATTATTATAACATACGAATGACAACTTTGTCTTCCAAGAGTTTTGCTTAGCATTAAATAAAAGAAGATGAACCTAGGATCTGGTGTGGTATAGCTAACTGTATATGTCCTGTCACCAAACATTCATCTCAAGTTTATGTTTAGCTACCTCATAATATTTTGCTTTAAGTGTGGGTAGTTATACAATTCCATCTCCTTCTGCAAGATACCATCTTCTGTAAAGAATATGTAAGCTATGGCAGTGAACTGCACAGGTAAACAAAATCATTTAGGTATTGATTGCCCCAGACCTGAAGCTGTCCAGAGCGGGACTGTATGTAAACACCATGCAGCAGCAGAAAATGCCATAGAATAAGGTGGATTTTCAGCCCTGATGTAGGTAACAGGTGAATAGCACAGGGCTGGGAATCTGCTACTTACAATGTGTGGAAACAATGGTAACTTTTGGAATAATTATAGGATGGGAATGGAATGTTTCCCTGCCAATGGCACTCACACTAGATTAACCAACTAAACATTAATGGAGAGCTGCCCTTCTGGTGTGATTCGGAACATCATGGGTGCTACATTTACAAAGACCCATGAAATATGCACCTGTCCCTGAGGGCTCTCCCAATCTACTTCGACTTGAGCTGTTGCTTCGTTTAATATGAGGTGGTTCATAATCAAATATTCATTTCTTCACTCTTTTTATTGATGTGATAGACATTTTTTCTCCTTTAGTGTGGCCACAGCAGGGCTGGGGAAATGGCTCAGTGGAATAAGTGCTTCCCTTGCAAGCACAAGGGTCTGTGTTCAATCCACAGTTCTGCAAATACAAAACAAAACAAAACACCCAGCAGAAACAGATCCTAAAACATTTAGTGATTTGGTAATAATGGGTGTATTTCTCTTACTGATATTGTTTTGCCTTGTGTCTAGATGTCTGACAAAACCCTCATTCAGTCATAGGTGGAGTGTTATCAGAGGTGGCTGGATTTAGAGTGTATGACCCTAGTTCTGATTCATGGGGAAACACTAGGATATATGGCCCTAGGATTAAGGGTGTGAGTGCCATCCCCTAAGATACAAAGGGTAGAAAGAGCTGTGTGCTTCTTTTTGCTTATGCTGCTACCTGGGTGCAACATGAACTGTTCTTCTCTGTGATGCCAGCCTCCCATCCACCGTACCTTGGAGCCAGCTGATTATGGACAGAAACCTCTACAAACTGTGAGATAAATAAGATTTCTTTCTTCTTTTAACTTTGAGTGTTGGGCATTTTG
>NW_004524973.1:364672-368542 GCF_000260255.1 Octodon degus | reverse complement strand
CCCCGGTTCCACCAAATAAATAAATAAATAAATAAATAAATAAATAAATAAATAATCTCTTGGCCAAAGAAGAAATCACAGTGGAAATTAGAAAATACTTCGATATGGATATAATCAAAACAAATGAAAATAGGAGTGCAACTAAAGTAGTATTTACTGGGTATCTTACATTATAAAACCTTGCAAAAGAAGAGAAAATGAAACACAAACCAGCAGAAGGAAAGTAATATTAAAAACTGCAATGAAAAGGAATATAGTAAAAATTTAATATAGAAGGGGGTTGAAGATGTAGCTTAGAAATGTTTCCTGGTGTAGCTGGAGTGATTGTCTGGCTTGTACAAGCCCTGGGTTCAAACTTCAGGGCTGAAAAAAAATCAACAATCTAGATTGTATACATATTGCTAAAGAACACTTACAAGTAACTAATGAAAAGACAAATAATACCATTAAAATAGGCAAAGGATTTGAACAAACTTTTTACCAAAGGAATACATAAGTGATTCTAAGCACATGAAAAATAATGCTCTAATATAATAACAGCGTTATTGGAGAGATGCAAATCAAAATCATAATGAAAAATCACTTCTCATTAGAATAACTATAGTCAAAGAAAAATAAAAGGGTTCATGAGGATATGAAGAAATTGGTGTCCTCATACATTACTGATGGCAATACAAGGTATCACAATCAGTTTGGAAAATAATTTGGAAGTCCTTTAAAATGTTAAGCAGAGTCATCATATGACCCTAGCTGGGCATAATCTAAGGCAAATGAAAACATTCTGTAAAAAGACTTGTGCATGAATATTTAGAGCAGCAGTATTAATTATAGCCAAAATTAAAAAAATTTTCAGATGTCCATAAACTATGACTGTATAGTAGTCCCTCCATATCCTTGGGGAATACATTCCAAGAACCTGTGTGGATGCCTACAATCACAAATAACACTGAGTTCTATAGTATACTATGTTTATATATTTTTATTATAAATTATGTACAGTAGAATATTGACAATAATTAACATAATCATTTTTTAAAATAATTTTATTGAGAAACAAATAGCAATGACACAGTTTCTAAACCAATTACTAGCACAGTTTCAATAATTAATTCGTTGCATATTGTTGTCCTAGTGGTTATTCATTGTACAAGATGCAGACATTATATCCTGTCTACACACTATTAGAACAAATCTCTCTATTCATTGAATTAAGAGAATGCAGCTGTATATATATCCTATTTGAATATACAGATACAAAATGGTCGTTCATTTGTATCCCCTTTTTTGTTTAGTTTTGTCAGAGAAGGGTATTCCATTGTCACTTAAATAGTGTAGGTGTGTGAATTCAGCAAAATATTCCAATATGGTCCAATAGTCCATAATAGTAGTGGGTTTTCCGTAAGACTGGCAAGGTCAGAAGTTGTTGATTTATAATATTACACTGTAATAAACGTAATTTAAAACCTATAAATTGATTATTTCTAGAAATTTACATTTAATATTTTTAGACGACATTTGACCATAGACAACTGAAATTGTGGAAAGCCAAACTATGGATAAGGGGTAGAGCACTGTATAAAAAGTGTAGTCTGCCTATACAGATGAGATTGGATGCATTTAGGGTAGTATGGCCATAGAATAATCTACCTATCCAATGGACATTATTCAGCTATAAAAGGAATAAAAGGTGGAGGAGGTGGCGGAGGGTCCCGGGCTAGGCTGGACTAGAGATGGAGGCTGAGCGGGCCGAGGCGCCCGTCCTGGACGCGGAGAGTGCAGCCCTGCAGCGGGCTTGCGAGCAGCGGCCGGCGCCCTGGAAGGATGCGTCCCAAGTCCGAAAATCATTTCTAGAGATACACCAACCAGATTCTGCAGGATGGGAATCTTCAGAACGTTTGAGAAGTGATCTTAGACATTTAGAATCAGAACTTTCATTTCTCAGTGTGCTTACTGGCTTCACTATAACAGATTATTCTAAGACAATGGAGGATCTGACAAGCACTGAGATGGCAGAAGAAGGTATAAAGAAAGTTCTACAGAGACACAGATTATCAGGAAATTACCACATAGTTACATTTCAACTTGAATTTCAGATTCTGGAAACACAGAATAAGGAGAAATTATCTTCTGTCATTACTGACCTTGCCATAATAATGGAGCCCTCAGAATACTCAGAACTAAGTGACTTTGTGTCTAGAAGAAAGAAGAGATTTATTCATGTTTTTCCGAGGCCTGCATTTTTTTGTGAAGTGGTATGAGTATCGTAAGCGCACATTTAAACATTTCAAGAACCGGGGATTGAACTCAGGCCCTTATGCTTGCCAGGGAAACGCTTATTCTACTGAGCCATCTCCCCGGTCCCTCAGAGATGAACTATATACTTTGATTTTGCATATTTTGAGTTAAATATCGAAGCCTAACTGTTGCAAAGTAGTGTTTCTTAAGTCTAATAGAAATATTTTAAATCACTTCTTTTTGTTTGGAAAGCATAACCAGAATTGTGTTTGATTGTGTTTAATCCCTCCAGTCCTTCACAGTGGTATAGGATTAAATTATCAGTGGTTTTTTTTTTTTTTTTTTTTTAACTGGGGATTGAACTCGGGCCCTTGTGCTTGCCAGGGAAGCGCTTATTCCACCGAGCCACTTCCCCAGCCCAGGATTAAATTATCAACAGTTGTGATTCAATCCCTGTACTGCAAAAATAAATAAATAAATAAATAAATAAATAAATAAATAAATAAATTTAAAAAAGGCCATAGTTGTGAGCCACACAAAAGCCAGTTCTGAAAGAATTAACAAGTAATATTTCAAGGTTTGCATTCCCTCAAAAGCTAATCAGGTCATGTTGTTGGGTTTAGGGCTGGTTTGTAACCCTCCTTTATTTTGGATTACAAATTACTACATTTATTCCATTTGACTGAACTAATAAAATATATGAAGCATAGAATTTCGTCCAGAATAAAATATGGACAGTTCCCATATTGTAGTGCCTTGAGGAGCTCCCATGATTTTGCTGTATTTTCTTGCATGTAGTATTATGCCAGGACAATTAAGTATCTTTGCTTCACAATTGATAAAACACAATGATTGCCAACTGTGTTGGCAGTTATGGTAATGAATGAATTGCCTAATGCATTACTTAATATTTTACTCAGTAAACTGTTTCTTTATGTGTTTAAGTGGCTGAGGTTTTTGTGACCTCTAATCCCTGTTTGCGTAGCTGGTTTGATGTAAGGATTGTTGTGGCAAATGTAAGCCATGTGTATTCCAGGAGGCTGTTTATCATCACTGAAAGCTCTAAAAGGCTGGCCATCACTGCTCTAGGTGCCTTCCATGCATGTGGAGAAGTGTAATTGGTGTATTATTTTTTAAAGGAAATAGAACATTCTATGAGTTGGTTTTTGTTGGTGATAAAATTACTAGGATGGAGAAATATAGTCACATTTGTTCTTTAACCATTTTCTATATCTTTTTCATCATCCCAAATTAAACTGCATTCATTTCCTGCTTGCCCTAGTTCCTGGTAAACACTACTTGATTCTTTTTATTTCAGTGAATTTGACTATTCTAGGTACTTTCATATAAATGAAATGTCCTTTTTGTCTGGATTATTTCACTGAGGGTAACAACTTCAAGGCATATCCATATTGTACCATGTGTCAGATTTCCTTTTTAAGGCTAAATGATACTTATGTATTTTGCTTATCCATTTATCTACTGGTAAGCACTTGGATTGTTTCCACATTCTCACTGCATGAATAGCACTTCTATGACCACAAGTATATTAATAACTCTTCATGTCCTTGCTTTTGACTCTTTTGGATGAAAAATCTAGCATGAGGAAGCAACCGCTTGAGCTAAAGCCTACCC
>NW_004524973.1:347526-364147 GCF_000260255.1 Octodon degus | reverse complement strand
CTAGCAATGCTGAGCTTTCCTTCTGTTGATTGGCCACTAGCATTTCTGTGGTGAATGTTTTTTAGAGTCTTATGCCTATGTTTTAGTTTATTGCTTTTTCTTGTTGAATTGTAAGAGCTCTTTATATAGTATAGATATTAACTCCTTAGATGTATATGATCTGTGCATACTTTTTCTGGATTGTCATTAAAAATAGTATCTTTTAATATCTTTTAATAAAATTTTGATAAAAAAAAGGAATAAAGTACTGATACATGCTTTCACATGGGTGAACCATAAAAGTATGCTAAATGAAAGAAGCTGTCTTTTATATATAACAACTAATATAGACAAACCTATTGAATCTGAGAATAGATTAATAATTACTCATTACTAGGGGAAATGGAAATATGATTGACCTCTACTGAGTACAAGGTTTTGGGAAGATAGTAGACATGTTTAAAAATTATGTTATAAGGGCCGGCCAAATAGCTTAGCGGATTAAAGCGCCTGCAAACAGGCGGAGGGGCTAGCTGTTCGATCCGCAGGCCTGCTGTGCCTACGCCACCCCCAGGGCGTGCTGAGATGGCAATTGAGACTGGTCATGATGGCCCAAGCCTGTAATCCCAGCTCTTGGGAGGCTGTAAACACCCTGTAGATCCTTCCCTAAAATAAAATTTTTTTAAAAATTAGGTTATGATGATGGCTGCACCAAAATTATATTCTTTAAACAGGTGAAGTTCATGATTAGCTATATTGCTTTTCTTTATTTAAATACATGTTTATTAATATCTATTCACTGGGGCTGGGAAGATACCTCAGTAGAATAAGCACTTGCCTGGCAAGTGCGAGGGCCTGAGTTCAATCCCTGGTTCCGGAACAAAAAAAAAAGAAAAGGAAAGAAAGAGAGGGAAAGAAAGAATATCTATTCACTATGCAGATTAATGGAGTTCAATGTGATGCTTCCATGTCGGTATACAGCATGCACAGTCAGGTTCAATCTTCTTTTTGTTGTTTTCCCCAAGCACCCCCCCCTAATGTCTAGCGAATCACTAGTCTATTTTGAAGTTGACTTTTTCTTTTATCTTCCACATGTAAGAGAGAAGTTGTTAAGAACATTTCTGGGATGTGCAGAGGTAGAGGGGCATAAAAAGGAGCCATCAAACTAGGAACTAACAGCCTGAGAAAACAAGGTGAAACTGAAGTGACAAAATTGAGAGTATACAACATTTTAAGGAGATAATTGCGAAAAATATGGAGTATTACAGTGATGGTGACATAGGAGAAAAGGAAGAATTGTCACAGAGTGGCAGGGTGGAAGGACAAATAACAGGGCTAAGGAATGAGTGGGAGATGTGGATCTGGATTCAATGAATCTAAACAATTCATTCAAACTATTCAAAGGAGAGGAGAGGAACAGGGCGGGGGTGGAGGATAGTAGCTCAAAGGCAATTGTAGGAAAGTTCTACTGTTTTTTTATTTTTAAATGTGCCTCTAGTTTTTTTCTGTAATTTTATTGAGAAACAAATAGCAATGAGACAGTTTCAAATCAAATTAGTAGGACAGTTTCAATAATTAACACATTGCATACTCTCTTCCTAGTGGTTATTTCCTGTACAAGATGCAGACATGATATCCTATTTCAAACACTATTACAACAAATCCCTCTATTCATTAAGAGAATGTAACTATATATCTATCCTATTTTGAATACACATACAAAATGGACATTCACCTGTGTACCCTTTTTTTGTTTAATTCCATCATTTGAATATTATAGGTGTGTTAACTCAGCAAAATATTCTAAAAGAGTCCAGTAGTCCATAATAGCATTGGGTCTTCTGCTTCACTGGCAATGTCAGCAATTGTTGACCTGAGTCCCCTACAGCTCAACATAACAGCATGGCTTTACTTCTTATACTTCGTTTTTATACTTTTCTGCTGGATGGTTAAGACCAAGGTAAAGCAGGACCTATGCAACAAGAGTTGTAGTTTTTGGGTCTGATAAGTTCAGTGAAATCCCCTCAGGATTTATCCTGAGATCCTGTACCTCAGATTGTAGATCCTTTGTCGGTGTCAGCCATGTGGATGAGTCACGGCCATTGCTTGGCCAATGTGCTCTCTGTGAAAGCCTGAGAGAATGTTTTCTCTCCAGGTGACTCTCCTTAGGCACACTCTATATCATCAGTCACTTTCCTCTTTGGCCCCATAATCTCCTTGATCAGAAAATTTGGGACACTACCGAGTTACATGATGTTATAGTACAAGTTCTCATACATCCTGAGTCTTAATGTTTTTAAGGTGTCAGAGACTTGGGTACTTTTATTTCTTGCTGGGTAGACAGTGCAGAGGGAAAGTCTGAAGACACAGGAAGTAGCAGTAATCAAATGGAAAAGGAGTCCCAGAAAGTGAAAGGACTTGGGATGTGGAGCCCAGTGAAGAAATATATCTTGGGTAGGGAGAGGGTAGCCTCCATTTTACCAGGAGGAAACAAGCAAAGGCTGGATTAGGGAACAAAGAAGGTTTTATGTTTCTTTATGAAAGGGACATATGTTAAACTTGAGAGACTTGTTTCCCTTGTAGAAGTAGTCTGAGTTATCCACTGAATATGAGGTGAGAAAATATAAGTTAAGAGATTAGCAGAAAGGAGAACAATATTGACATAGCTCTGTGCAGAAAAGGAAAGAGCTGACTGTGGAAACAACAACATTTCTAGCAGTAACGAGGGACTCAGCTAAGGGTTTGAAAACAGGAGTATAGGGATAGGTGGCTGAAAACTTATACAAATACTGTTGAACATAATGCTTATTCTATAGTTAAATGACAAATTAAACTACTACTTCCAATCCAAAATCAACCCCTCTGAATACATTTTATCTATTATTGGGATTTTGAACTCTACTTATGTCAGGAAGTGCAAAATCCACATATTCAATGTCTGTTTCATGACTAGTCCTAATATGTTACTAGTCCTAATGAGTCCTAATTTTTAAGCATAACTAGTCATAATACCTTACCAGAAGATGGAACATATAGACTCCTGATGCCAAAGGGAAACAGGATGGACAGAAATGTCAGATAGAGGTAATGTCAGAGGAATTTCTAAAGGAAAGAACTTAGTGATCTGAGGATATTATCATGACTCTTAATGTGGGACAACATGCTTAACAGGGCAGTATGTGGTATTTGTGCTCTAAAGCTCATGAGGTTAGGCTTTGCAGGCCATGGAAAACTGGTGCCTGGTGAGACTCACACTTCAAAAATCAGATGCCTATAGATCAGTAGTCCTAAGTAAGACATGTTGCCATCCCACTGTGATCACTGTTCATATGGTGAGTCAGACAAGTATTTCAAGAAAAGACAAAACAGCATAATTTAATTTTAAAGATGATTATAAACTGTGAAGACATACCATGAATATTTTTAAGAACCAGAATTTTTGAAGATTATAGTGACAACGGTAACTACTGTTCATTATTTTCCTATCCTGCAAGATGTGCAATGAACTTTGAATTATACTGTTAAATATATTTAAGGAACATTTAGTATTGAAAAATCTGACAGTTAAATTTTGATCACTGTCTTATAGTATGTGAGGGTTAGCACTGTGTTTCAAACCCAGGTAATCCAACTCCAGAGTGCTCGCTTCGGCAGCACATATACTAAAATGCATTTTGAGAGAGCACTGAGTTAAAATGCTAATGTATTTATTTGGTACAGGGACTCACTATGCAGCTCAACTTGTGGTGCCAGGGATAGAACCCCGGTCCCTAAGCTTGCCTAAGCAGGCACTTAGTCTGCTGAGCTATCTCACCAGCCCTTAAAATTAGCTTTAAGTATAACTGAAATAGGACAAAAAGTAGCACTTAAAAATGAAATCTTGCTATGTTAACCATATTGTCTTTGAACTTCTGGGCTTCAGTGACCCTTCTATCTCAGCCTGTCAAGTAGCTGGCATTAAAGAACCACTGTACTCAGCAATAATGTTGTTTCTTATTTTAGTAATAATGTTGGGCAAGTGGAACTTATAATATGTAAATAATTTATCAAGATCAGAGTTCATATATAGCACAACAGAATTTGACCTGAGATCGGCATTTTTTCCCCAAAATTAGTCTGTTCCACTTCAGGGAAAGTACAAAGTATTTAATATTATTATTAAATATACATCTAAATCTGCCACTTTGCAAAGTTGTCTTTCCCTAATGTTTTCCCTCCTCTCAGGCTCCTTAATTAAGTGAATAAAATTGCCATGTGGTTAGTAACCAAGGGCAGATACATCACCATGTTCTGATATCAATTACTATCTCTTCCCATTTAACTTTAAAATAAAATTTCACTGTGAATTCTTTGCAATTCCTTGAAGTACTTGTCTGACTTACTGACTAAACTGTTTCTGTGACAGAGTGGCACAGATTTGTTATGGGCAGGAAGAAAATTAAAAACACAGGAAGATATGACAATTAATAGAACAAAAATCTGAGAAGTTAAAGAGATTTGGGAATACCTGCACCATATTCAGTATGCACTTCTATTACGTACCTTGTCACAAATAGTTCTTGAGTAATTTGTTTCCAGGGTTGTTCCCTGACTAGATCATGACTTCCTTAAGAGAAAAGACTCTGCTTCAAACATTTGAATCAGGAGGATTCAACTTTAACAACCTGAATCTCACGTTCCTAATGCAGTGTTACTTAACCCTGAGCAGGTTAAGTTTGTAGAAGGACTGTCGATATGACTCAGTGGTAAAGTGCTTTCCTGGGTTATATTATAGCATTTAAGAAAAACAAGAAAGGGGAAAAAAGAAAAGGTCACATAAGCTCATTGGTACAATGAAATATATTAAACATTCAGTATTGTGTAGCAAGAATTGGGTTCAAAAACTGTTCTCATTTATTAAAATTGCAATTCATACATGTACTGCACTAGATTTTTCTTTATTTTTCCTTTTCAAAGTTTTATTGATAAACATATAGCAATGAGACAGTTTCAAATCAAATCGAAAGTACAGTTTCAACAAATAATACACTGCATATATTCTTCTTAGTGGTTAATTGCTGTACGAGATGCAGACTTGTGATCCTACTTACAAACACCATTAGAAAAAATCATTCTATTCATTAAGAGAATGCAACTATATATCTATCCCAACCACTTTGAATACACAGATACAAAATGGACATTCATAGTTATACCCCAATTTTTTTTAAGTTCCGTTGTTGAATATTATAGGTGTGTAAACTCAGCAAAATATTCTAAAAGAGTACAGAAGCCCATAATAGCATTGGGTCTTCTGTTTAATTGGCAATGTCAGAAATTATTGACGTGAGTCCCCCACAGCTCAACATAACAACATGGCTTTACTTCCTATATTTCATCTTCATACTTTTCTACTGGATGGTTAAGACCAAGGTAAAGCAGAACCTATGCAACAAGAGTTGTAGCTGGGCTGGAGAGATGGCTCAGTGGTCTAAAGCACCTACTTAGAACAAGCTTGGCAAGGCATCAGGGACCGCGGTTCAATCCCCCAGCACCACATGCCAGCCAGCCCCGCCCTCTGGTGGGCTGAGCTGGCCACACACACACACACACACACACACCTCTCTCTCTCTCTCTCTCTCTCAAATAAATAAAAATTAAAAAAAATTAAAAAAAAAAAAAAGAGTTGTAGCTTTTTGGTTTGAGAAGGTCAGTGAAATGCCCTCAGGATTTATCCTGAGATCCTGTACCTCAGATTGTAGAACCTTTGTCAGTGTCAGCCATGTGGATGAGTCACGGCCATTGCTTGGCCAATGTGCTCTCTGTGAAAGCCTGAGAGAGTGTCTTCTCCTCATGTGACTCTCCTTAGGCACACTCCACGTCATCGATCAATTTCCTCTTTGGCCCCATAACCTTCTTCATCAGAAAATCTGGGACACTACCGAGGTACATGACGTTACAGTACTAGTTCTCATATGTCCTGAGTCTTAATTGACCTTAGAAGGGTAGGGCCAAAATATTGGCTTTCCTTGTAGCCCTCCTTTTTCTCTAATTTTGGTCTGCAAACTTAGGTTGTTAACCATCCAGAAGACAAGCTTATTGCTGCACTAGATTTTTCCCAGAGAGTATGTAACATGTATATACTCCATTGTAGTTCACAAAATTATTTCTAGATATATTAATATGATGCTTAATCATGACACAGTCTTTGGGAAGTACAGACATTCATCATTTAACAACTGGATTCTGTTCCTGTAACTAGACACTAAATGAATTGGTGGCTAAATGAAGAACCTTACACAGTATATACATTACAATACTCAGAACAAAAATGGTCAAAGGAAACTTCAACTTGGTTACTTTGCTTTCATTTGGACAGCTCTCACATGCAGTACCTGTAATGTATAATGGAAGATAAAATGACAGTACTGTACTGCATAGTACAATCAGTAAAATTACAGTATTGCATAAACAAGGTGTACTTTACTACAAAACACATTGAGACTCTATAAAAATGATGTACATAGAAAAAATTTGTTGTAAATCTGAGTTCTGGGTCTTAAGTCTAAAAAGTGTACCTTGGTTATAAGTATTAACAGCCATATAATAGGTAGATTATTAAATAAGGAATAGCCATAGTTGCTATAATCAGTATTTTAAAGAAAGGCAAGTCAAGAGCAGAGATGTTAAACAACTTTTCTAGTAAGGTCATACATAGTTGAATATGTACCATTCACTGATAATTATACACACACACATACACACACAAATATATATTTGGTGCATAAGTCAGTGCTTACTAGAGAAACAGACTTAATGCAAGATATACAAATATACAAGGATTTACAAGATAGACTTACAATGGCTGCCTGCTGAGTCAGGTGTGGAGCAGTGTACAAGGGCTATGTGCACACTGGAGATTGTAAGGATCCAGTAAAAACGTGGAGCTCACTCTTGTGTGTGGTCCATAACAGGAGGCTGAAGGGTCTGCTATGGAAGCCAGAAGACAACGTCCAAGGTGAAGTTGAAGACTGGAGCTGCTCTGAAGAAACAGAAGCAAGCCTTTCAGTTCCCTTTTATTCCATTCAGGCCAAAGCCTCTTTGATGGTGCCATTTATACCCAGGCTGGGTCTACTGTGTTCAGTACCTGGTGCTGCACCCAGAACTATGCTGACCAAATTTAGTTGGCATTTCTTGCTCAAGTTGTGGTTAACTACCACAATCCACCACTTGTCAACTTGACAATCATATGTCTTTAAATTGTAGTCTGTAGATACAAAAGACAAGTTCATAATTATGCCTAACATGTTACAACTGTCCCGTGCACAGAAATGCACTCTTTACCTCCGCAGAAAAGAAGGCAAGTTCTCATTGGGTGTTGCTTACTCTTAACATTTCACATGTGAATAATCTATGTATAACATAGATTTAACAACATTTCAGAACAAATATTAAGTCTATCAACATTATGTTATACAGGAAGCATATTAGGAGAGAACTATCACAACTATAATCCTTGTTTCTGTAGCTGATCATGGAGTTGCAATTGGTATTTGGAACTGCTTTTTTCTGCTACCCATTTTCTATTCCCTTGGCCTTCAGTAAGCCCCTCAGCAGGTCTTGGTTCTTTCCCTGGTGGGGTGAACCATACCTTCATTTGTGAAAGTTCAGGGCCATTTGTCATCCTGCCTGGATTGGGTTATTGTAGTTTCCCATTTACTTTAGTAACAGGAAATAGCAATACTAGAATGTACCCTAAGGGATCTCCTACAATCTAAGTATATTATTCCTTTACTCCAATGTGCAGTAATAGTCCAATTTCCCAGTGATAGCATGGGTAAATCACCCTTGCCAACACTATAGCTTCTTTTTAGCTTGTTTGCTTAGAAGCATGTGGAGACCAAAATGACCAGGGAAAAACTCAGCTTCCAGTTCAATGGGATCATTGTTTTGCATCCTGAAGTAAGTTTTATGCTCTCTGGAATTAAGATTTCTAGACCAGCAGAGCATAAGGTTGTGGGAACAGGAAGCAAAAATTTTGCTAGTGGATCACTAGAGCTAATGATCAGTGGTATCATTAAAACTTGTACCCTTGATTCCTGGACCTGTGAATCCTTTCTATGCAAGACATTGTACCACACAGTGGACACTGATTCAAAGCATATACTGCCTTTTGAAGGACCTGCCCCAACCATGAATGCTATTGTCACCTAACTTGCACCACAAATGTGTCTATAAACACCATTCCATCTTTCTATCAGCTGCTTTTGGATGGTGAGGAACATGGTAAGATCAGTGAATTCCATACACAAGACCCACTGTCTCACTTGTTTGGCTATAATATGTGTTCCTTAGTGAGACGCGATATTGTATAGAATACTATGATGCTGGATAAGGCATTCTCTAAGTCTATGGATGATCATTTTGGCAGAAGCATTACGTTCAGGGAAGGAAAATTCATATGCAGAATAAGTGTCTATGCCAACAAAGACAAAGTACTGTCCTTCCACGACAGGAGCAATATAATAGAGCTATTTGCTACCAGGTCATAGAATGATCACCCTAGGGAATGGTAGCACATCAGGGACTCAGTGTGGGCCTCTGCTGCTGGAATATTAGCCATTCAGCAGTGATTATAGCCAGATCAGCCATGGTGAGTGGCTGCGCCTATGCATGTCCTCCATCACTGACAGCATGGCCACTATGTTCATGAGGCTATTAGGAAATAATAGGAGTGCCTGAAGAAAGCAGTTGACTGCTATCTACAAACAGGTTATCCAATCCACTTGATTGTTGAAGTCCTTTTCTGCCAAGCTAATTTCTTCTGAGCAGTTATTTATATGGGGACAAATACTCTTATATCCCTTGCCAACATAGAGAGGTCTATTCATATACCTCTTCCCCAAATAATTTTGTCATCAATTTTCCAGTTATGTTCCTTTCAAATTCCTGATCATCCAGCCATACCATTGGGAATGGATCCCATGAATCAGGATCCAGTCACACAGGGGGCATTTTTTTCCTTTTAAGTGCACTACCTTAAGTTCTGCCCACAATGAAGATTTCCCTTTACCACTATGCTTCAGGGCTCTCTAAAAGCTGGCTGCCATGTTGTAGCTGTCCACTTTAGTATGGGGCCTTCGTAACATGCAGAACCATCAGTAAATTAGACCCTAGGCTTTTCTTGTAACAGGTGATCATAAGGTGTACCCCCATGAGTTTATAAGTTCATGATGGGAGACACAAGGCATTATAACAGGAGTACAGGCCATGGGCATCTGGCAACTTCTTCATGTAACTTACTTGTGCCTCTGGACCTGCACAGGTTTGATCACATATATGTCATTTGCATTTACAGATGGATTACTTCTGCGCATGTCCAACTTTATGACTCAGTTAATCAGATAATACACAGCTCCTGATAGGACACCCAGGTTGCATGGGAACCTGGTGTCCCATAGTCAAGTCTAGCATTTAGTTTCCACTCAGGCCCAATAGCAGGCCAGAGATGTGTTTTATTTTATTATTATTATTATTTTTGGCTGGCTCAGGATGCCTTAAGGGTGGGTCCAGTAAGGCATGTGGAGCTGGGGATCGAACCACGGTCCCCTGAGCCTGACTGGGTTTGCCTGACCAGGGCCTTAAACAACTGGGCTAACCCACCAGCCCCTTGAGATGTGTTTTAAAGACAGAGTAGTTGTGTGCAGGTGATAGAAGAGCCTTTCTCCAAAATCCTAAAGGTCTCCAATGCAATTCATCTATAGGGGACTGCCAGAGACTCCAAAGAGCATCTCTACCTGTCTCTGATACTTCAAGTACTACTGGATCTGCTGGATTATATGGCCTAACTGGCAAAGCAGCCTGTATAGCATCCTAGACCTGTTGCAGAGACTTTCTTTGGTCTGGGCCCTACTAAAAACTAGCAGCATTCTAAGTCACTTTGTAAATTGGTTAAGGTAAAACACTTAAGTGAACAATGTGTAAACATACAAAATCCAAATAGGCCGTCAGTAGAATAAGCGCTTCCCTGACAAGAGCAAGGGTCTGAGTTCAATCCCTGGTTGGGTGGGGGGAGAAAAAGTTGTTGCTCCCTGCTTAGGCAGAACGCAGCGGCGGCCGGGTTCGATCCCCCACGTGCCGTGCCAGCCCTGCCCACGCACGGGGCATGCTGAGATGGTGACTGACACTGGGCATGGCGGCTCGCACCTGTAATCCCAGCGCTTGGCAGGCTGAAAGCAGGAGAATCAATAGGAGTCCGATCTATGTAGTGAGACAGTGAGACCCTGTAGACCCCGTATCCTCTGTACTAGATACGCATTAAAAAAAAAAAAATGGTCGCGGGTCTCGGGGCAAAGCTCAATGGTAGAGTGTGCTCAGCATGCGTGAGGCCGGCGCCGCATGACACGCTCCGTTCAGGCCCCCGGCCCCGGTGTCGGCGCAGAACGGTCACTGGATAACCCGATGGATGTCCCCTGTGCTGCAGAACATCCCCATCCCGACCCTGAAGGACTTCGCCAAGGCGCTGGAGAGCAACACGCACGTGAAGAAGTTCAGCCTGGCTGCCACCCGCAGCAACGACCCCGTGGCCATCGCTTTTGCAGATATGCTGAAAGTGAACAAGACTTTGAAAAGCCTGAACATAGAGTCCAACTTCATCACCGGCTCGGGGATCCTGGCCCTGGTGGAAGCGCTGAAGGAAAATGACAGCTTGACTGAGATCAAGATTGACAACCAGCGGCAGCAGCTGGGAACAGCTGTGGAGATGGAGATTGTGCAGATGCTGGAGGAGAACTCGAGGATCCTCAAGTTTGGATACCAGTTCACCAAGCAGGGGCCGCGCACCAGGGTGGCAGCTGCCATCACCAAGAATAACGACCTGGTTTGTAAGAAGAGGGTTGAAGGAGATCGGAGGTGAATGTCCACTGGAAGAGGTGAAATTTCGCCACAGAGCCATTTAGAAATTGCTCCCAACCCCTCTCCTTCTCCGAGGGACCATTTTATCAGAGGCTGTTCATTTCCGTTAACCACACAACTAATGATTTTATTGCTGGTTTTTGCAGTACTTATTTGGGATTCTTCAATGTGTACAATTGTTTTCCTTGCCCCTGGGCTTCTCCAGCAACTTTCCCAGAGGGACTAATGAAGATGTTAGCGTGACAACCATGGCCCTGACCGTGATTTTAACCACTTTCATATTGGGTCACCCTCACTTTCTTACATGAACTTTTTTTAATCACTAAAGGCATTTAGTTGGTGGTCTGTGTTTTAACTAGTTACAGTGGAGGCCTACCTCTGTTTACATGCATAGCTTCGAGTTAGGCTAAGTATATCCAAAGTGTTCTGCTCATCATGTGAGAAGTTAGCATTGCCAATATTTCACTGGGTGAGAAAATGTGACCCATTCAGCACAAATCCGCTGTCTAGTTGTAGGAAAATCCCTAAATGCACATGCCCAGCTGATGAAAGACCAGCGGTGTCATCTCGGATGGCTTTATCTGAGCAGAACAAGATCGCAGGGTAACAAGCAGACCACTGGGGTCATTGTGCAGAGTTTCATCCATATGATCCATGTGGACAGTTACAAACAGAAAGAGAACCATGAAGTGTCACCTATTCAGATGTTGGTCACCTCAAAGACGAACCCCACGGAAACGGAGCTGAGATGATTACTCCAGGGCATGCACAGGCCTTTGACTGGAACATGCAGCCACGCAGGGAGACGCGAGGAAGTGCGACACAGCAGGGCTCCAGCCAGCCATGGCGACAGGGTCCTGCTGGCCAGCGCTGCGCTGCTGCTGCCCGTAGTGCTCCGACTGTGTGGGGCTGCCTCCCTCTGCTCCTCCCTTCCCTCCTGCCCTCTCATTTTAACTCTTTTCTGTCCCTTCCCTTCTCTCCTCTCCAATTCTGAGCCTCATGAACATGATGTCCCTTGTGCCAGGGACACCTAGAGCTGAGGAGGTTGCTGGCCCTGGCAGAGGGGACACAGTCCAGAAGTATAGCACCCAAGGCTCCCCGCGTGACTCAGTAGCAGGGAAGGGCGAGAGGAAAGGCAGCTCATGCGGCTGTGAAGCGCACGGAGCCTTCAGCAGGGCCCCTAATGGCAGACGTTTCCTGGTACCGTAAGTAGGGCCCTTGGGGGCCATGAGGGCGGGTCCTTCGGTGGCTCGTCTCCTCCTTGAGAATTGTTCGCGTTTTTGAGGGCACCGTGAACAGAACATTCCAATACCAAAACCCCAGTTGTTTAGTTTGTTACATTTTCTCATCAGCCTTTAGAAAGCATAGATACTGTTTGGTGGTTTTTTTGTTTGTTTTTAGTCTGATTATTTTTCCTCCCTCAGACCCAGTTGTTGGTTGCTCTTTTCAGAAGTTTGCACACAAGTTGCTCAACACCACTTTTGGGTTTTTTTTGGTTTTTTGGTGGCAAGGGAGGGTCCGACCATGACCTCACACATGGGAGACAAATACCCGCCCACCAAGCTACACCCCAACCCAACATGGCCAGTATTAAAAATTAAATTAAATGATACGCACTTGAGCTTAAAAACTGATATGGAAGGCACTAGTAATAAATATTCATGAATATTCCCTTTTACTGCTTCCTGTTTGAGATACCCACATCTGCTGTGTCTGCAGGTGGAAATACCGCCTACAAATGGCTTGTCTGACTTCCTGCTTGCCATGGGAGTATTTATATTTTGGAAATTACTGATGTGTTACAAAGTGGGGTTTTTTTCCCCCTCTAGATTGCTGGTTTATCAGCAGTCCTCTGGGTGCTGGGGGTGAAATGGGTACAGTTTTTAAGGCCAGCCCTGTAGGTCCCTAGGCCCAGGGGACCTTATCTCCCTGCATCTTCCTTCCTATTCTCCTGCATTTGTTACCCAGCTCCTTAAGTGCTGAGTTCCTGCCGGGGCTCAGCTCCGTGTTTCAGCTCCCGCTTGCTCTTCCTTGCCCTCAGCCTGAGCACCTCAAACCTGACACTGTTCCGCGGGGAGGGGGGGATGTGGACTAAAACAGTTGTTGGCAAAGAGCGAGGAAAGACTTCAGAATTGGACCGTGGCTGTCTTGTCCATACAGGCAGCTGTTGATAGTGTTAAACCAAGTGAGCAGGACGTTGTAAACATACAGCATTGTTTTTAGCTTATAAAAAGTGGGGTTATATATAATAGAGTTTATGAGATCACGTATTTATTGCTAATCACTTTGTCTTGTTATTATCTGTGTTTGTAAAGTAGCCTGACAGGTGACTTTCCATGCATGCTTGCCTATTGAAGATGACTATTGGAAGATAAACATAATTTGGGAAGACCTACCAAAAAAAAAAAAAAACCACCAAATAGGCCCATTTGGCATTGTGCCTTTTTTGTTACAGGGGAAGCCAGATGCAACAACTTATCTTTTATAACAGAAGGGATATCTCTATATGCCTCACACCACTGGACTTCTAGAAATTTCACTGAGGTAAAAGGACCTTGAATTTCAGTTGAATGTTTTCCCTATCCTCTAGCTTACAAATATTTTACTAACAAATTCAGAATGGTCGCTATCTCCTGCTCACTTGACCAATCAGTAAAATATCAACATAATGGGACAGTGTGATGCTCTATGGGAGAAAGAGATGATCATGATGTTTACAAACTAAGTTGTGACACAGGACTGGAGAGCTAACATAACTGAAATAGGACAATGAAGGTGTATTGCTGGCCTTGCCAGCTGCAAGCAAATTATTTTGGTGAGCCTTATGGCTAAGCATGAAGAAGTCATTTGTCAAATTAATAGCTACATATCAAGTACCAGATGTGTTAATTTGCTCAAGGAAACCACATCTGGTACAGCAGCTGCAATTGGAGTCATCACATGATTCAGTATACAGTAATACACCATCATTCTCTAATACCCATCTATCTTCCACACAGGCCAAATGGGAGAATTAAATGGAGATGCAGTGGGAAACACCACTACTGCATTCCTCAAATCCTTGGTAGTGACATTAATCTCTTACAAATAAGAAACAGATAATAGCATAAAACTTTTCAATAGTAATACTTTTACTGTCTATATGTATACCATAAGATCATGTTGTATACTTTAAATATACACACTACAGGATGGATCTGAGTAACTACTGTACCCACTGTGAGTTAGAACTTTGCTCATACTCCACTAATCACCTGACTCCATAGACTTATTCATACTGGAGGGCCACAGTGACCTACACAATTTTTATTAGATTTATATATTTGAAAAATTTTACCTGGTGTGTGTGTGTGTGACCACCCAGGGCCCACTGGGTCCTCACTCCAGCCAGCACCAAGGCCCAGCGTGTGAGTGGGACCACCTGGGGCCCACCAGATCCTCATTCGAGTCAGAGCCCAGGCCCAGCGAGTGAGTGGGACTTCATCCATCAGACAGGCCCAGTGTGAAACCCTGCAGCAGAACTTGCTGCAGACAGGCTAGAGGAAAGATCTACCGAGCTGATTCAGGAGCAGAACAGCTTGCGAGAGTGGCACAATGGGTTCATCTCCAAGGGCAGCAGCAGGAAGAACTGGAGCACAGCAATCAGACCCAAGCCACACCCACCTGAACGAGATTCAACTTGGTAGATCCAGACCTGGTGCAAAGGTAAAAACTGCACCAAAACTCTACACGAAAGGCCAGAAGACTGCTACACAAAATGATAAAGAGAAGGAGCAAAATGCATTCTCAGGCTCTGGGCCCACCCAGAACAAATGCAGGAGACACTAACATAGAAGAAATTGCAATCACACACCTGAAATCTCTGAAATAATAGCATCTCAAGTAAAGAAACAACTGCAGAAAGGTATAGGGGAAATCAGATGAGAAATAATCTCTGTGGGCCAGGGAGATGGCTCAGTAGAATAAGTGCTTCCCTGACAAGCACAAGAGTCTGAGTTCAATCCCCGATTCTGAAAAAAAAAAAAAGAAGAAATAATCTCTGAAGTAAAAAAAGAAATGACACTGCTTAAACAAAGCAATCAGAATGCTGTGGTTCAATCCCCAGATCCTCAAGCCTTACCAGACCTGTCCTGAAGGCATTCTGGAGCAGCCAAAAAAAAAAAAATTCTAAAAAAAAAATGGTAACTATAATGAAAGAACTACTAAGTGATTCTAAAGAAGACACCGATAAAAAATAGAGGAGAATAGAAAAATAATGGAATCCTTGAATGAGAAATATAGGAAAGAAATAGAATGCATGAAGTAGATTCAAAGTGATATACAAGAAATTAAAACTTCAATCACAAGCTGGCAAAACCATTTCAATGAAAGTGAACATATAGGGCTTCCCTGTGCCGGCGGGACCTCTCCTATCAAAACTCAGGAATGCTGCATGAGTGAGACCGTGTACTGTGCCCTCAGGACCCCTCCACAACCCCAGAGCCCCTGCCCCCAAGCCCGCACAGTGAGTGACAACTTCTGCGACGCTCTCAGGACCCTAGATCCAGCCCAGCCCAGGCCCAGCCAGTGTGTGGGAGAGCTTGTGGCTTCCCTGCGCCTGCGGGACCCCTCTGGACCAAAACTCAGGCACACCGTGTGAGTGAGACCCTCTACCGCGCCCTCAGGACCCCTCCAACCTTCCCAAGCCCCCACCCCCAAGCCCGCTCAGTGAGTGAGAACTTCTGCGACTCTCTTGGGACCCCCAGATCCAGCCCAAGCCCAGACCCATCTAGTGTTTGGGAGAACTTCTGTGCTCCCCTGTGCTCCCTGGGCCAGGGGCACAACAGAGGGGCACCATAGGTTCACTGTTGTGCCAGAGGGGCACAACAGGTTCACTTCCAAGGGCTGCAGCAGGAAGGAGCTGAACACAACAGCTAGACCCAGGCCAGGCATAACTGGATAAACTCAAACTTAATAGATCTGCACCTGAATTTCAGTAGGTGTTAAGGTTATAACTGCACTAAAGCTCTACACCAAAGGTCAGAGGTCAGTGCTATAGGAAATGCCAAAGACAAGGAGCAAAATGCAATCTCAGGCCTCGAGCCCACCCACAATAAGTGCAGAGGACACTAGCTCAGCTGAAATGAATGCATTAACAGCGTTGGAAGTAAAGAAACAACAGTGGAAAGGTATAGAGGAACTCGGAGAATTAATTCCTGAAAAAAAAAAGAAATCTCTGAATTCATACCATCTTAAGTTGACACAGTTCACTGTGTCAAAACCAAAAAACTTATATTCATATAATTAGAATTCTCAAAGTAGAAAGGGGTAGGCAATAAATATTTAAAGATTTAAAATTTCTGAATTTAGTTCAACTTATAATACTGCATTTCCAAGGAAAATGAACCTTTTTGCGCAAGAAATTTAAATAAAATCATACCAAGATACACAAAAATGAAATTGTACAAAACTTATTGTGAAGAAAAAATCATTAAAGCATACACATAAAAAATATAAGCTATGGAAGAACAAAATTAAATAGCATCTTATTCCACATTAGAAAAAAAAAAAGGACCAAGTGTGCAAGAAACTAGACTAATTAAAGGACTGAAAGAAAAAAAGATCTGTCCTCTTTGAATTTTATACTTAGCAAACATACCTTTGAAAACTAAAAATAAGATTTTCTAGTTATACAAACTTGAAATATTTTAATACCTCCAGATGTAGCATAAAGGAAATAACAAAGAGCATAATTCAAAAGGCAAGAGAA
>NW_004524973.1:345680-347351 GCF_000260255.1 Octodon degus | reverse complement strand
ACAGGGAAGAAGTAATATAAAGTCAACAGAAAATGGAAATATACTTTTTAAAGTTTCTAATACTAGGAGAAGATATCATATAATGTCTTTTAAATAAATTGTAAGTCAAAGATACAGTATAAATCTTAGAACGAAAATTAAGATTAAGCCCATAACAGTACTGTTCACACTACTTATAGGGATAAATCATGTACAGAAGGACACACAGAGACCTAGTCACCTTTAAAGAGAGCCAAGGCTAGGTTGGAGAGACCATCTCTGGACTATGCTCTTGCATAGTGTTGGCTGCCCTGTCACATTTATTACATTACTTTGTCATAATGTCACCATGAGGAAGAATGGCAAGTTTGGCCTTGGATACAGAGGACATGAAGGACTTGGAAAATCCTGTCCCCTACCCAAGAGTGGCCTCTGAGGCATCTGGGTCCACAAGGTGCCAGAAGAAAGCTGTCCTGCAGGGCCCTACAGCCAAGGTCCACTTTTAACCTCCAGAAAACTCACCATGTTCTTTTGGCAGGGAGTGTCAGCCATGTGCCTACCTGCCAGCTCTCCTGATTCCTTGTCAGCTGACCCCAGTGTGCCCAACCTTGGGAGGAACCAGCTCCCAGCCAGCTCTGTGGTCATGAGGAGAAACAACAATACTCTGTAGAATTTTTGTTGCTAAGCTAGGATGTGCAGGAGCTTAGGTGCATTTGATGCACTTTAGACATACAAAATTTTCCACTTAGTATATTTCTCAGAATATAACCCCTTCATAAGGCAAGGAGCATCTGCACAGGGTGTGTGTGTGTGTGTGTGTGTGTGTGTGTGTGTGTTGAAGGATGGTATAGTCCTATCAGGACTTAAGTGTACAAACCAGTGAGATACTGGGTCCATCTGCTTGTGAATAACATAACAAGAAGGTGGGGACTCAGTGCACATTTCCTTGTTGTAGCACACACTAAAATTAGATTAGATTAATTATTGTCTCTCTGTTGGTTTGTGAACTTCCCAGAGTAGGCTCTTGTCTCATACATTTTTTCCTAGCACTAATGATTAACTCCAAGTGCTTTGCATGAAGCTACATCCTTAGGCTGATGGGGTAAAACAGACTCCATTTTCTTTCTGTATCTCCATTTTAATGAAAATCACTTAAATTCACTCAAACTGTAGATAAACTTGCTCTCTCTCATCCCTTCCCCCTGTAGCTAACTATAAACCCACTGAGGAAAACTAGACCATAAAAAAGGAGGCAAACAGAACATCTTAGGAAGTAAGGTGAAAGTCAAACCTCAATATTGTATGGCTAGCAACTGGTCTACAGTACCTGAAAAATGTAAAAACATAAACCTTGCAACAACTGTGTGGCAATTCTGCAACATTCCTGTGAGCATAAAAAAATGTGGTTGCTATGGATACCTAAGAAGTATATATCCTGAAAACAAAGTTCAGGCTGGAACCTACAATTTGGAAGTGCTGACCTAAATGGTCTCAAGCTCAAAATAAAAGATACCTTGTTCCAAAAAAAAATAAGATTAAGCAACATTCAGAAAATTAAATACTAATTAAATAATTAAATGTTTCAAAACAATTGAACTAAGAAAAAGTTTTCATGATAGTAAAGAAGTACTAAGTGTAAAACATAAGATAAATACTGGAATGGCAAATAAATGACCAGCACTTCTTTTTTTT
>NW_004524973.1:335827-344214 GCF_000260255.1 Octodon degus | reverse complement strand
TTAGCACCAGGTCTGGACCTATGAAGTTCAGATTCCTCCAGGTGGGTGTTGCTTGGATCTGGCTGGGGTCTGGCTGCTGTGCTCCACTTCTTCCTGCTGAAGCTGCTGGAGTTGAACCCTTTGTGTCACTCTGGCAAGATGTTCTGCTCCTGAATCAGCTGGGTGGGTCTTGCCTCTAGCCTCTCTGCAGGGAGTTCTGCTGAAGGGTTTCATGCTAGGCCTGCACTCTGGGTCTGAATAAAATGTTTTAAAAATACTAATACTAAAGAATATAATATAGTGATACAAGCATACCTGTGATTATAGTAGCACAATTCTCAATAGCTAAATTATGGAAACAACCTAGATACATATCAACAAATGAATGGACAAAGAAATGTGACATATATTAGCCATAAAGAAGGATAAATTTGAGTCATTTGCAGGAAAATGGATGGTCTTGAAATCATAATGCTAAGTGAAAAATATCAGAAAAACAAAATTAAATAATTCGTGGGAAATATTTATATGAGAAATCCAAAATATATTTAAAGAGTAAAACAAAGAATCAGGAAGATAGAATTTTTGAGATAGAGAAGGGGGACTGAGGGAGGCGAAGGAAGAGGACAAGTTAGAGAAGGATAAAAGGGATCAAAATAATTAAGATTTCCTAATTTAACCATTATTATGTATCACAAATACGTACCAATACCAATGGAAACAAAAATGAGGTCTGGGAGCCCATTTAGATAGATATCTACATGTAGGCTGATACTTCATTGAAACTGTGAGAAACGCTATGACAGATAAGCATTGAGGATTTGGCGAAACATGGAAGACCTTTCAACTTAGGTGTGGATGAAAGAATTCTCAGTGGAGTTAATGCTTTCAACTAGGTATGGCTATGATTCTCAAAATCAGATTAGAAACCTGCAGATTAGAAGGAATTTAGAAAAGATCACATTAATAGCAAACGGTTAGATCAGTTTTCATGTTTAACTGGAAAGAGCCAAGGATATGAATGTAATGAACTGAACTATCAAGTCTCTGTGAATGCTGTCACATGCAAAAGGACATAGTTTCTTCATTTTTCTTTTCATTTATTGGCCATTCCTTCTCCAAATTTACCTTGGAAGTTTTAAATGCTGTCCCTCCTCTTCTGACTCTGTTAGCTTTTGTATTCACCATCTATAGCACTTTCTGTGCTTTTCAATGAATGGTCTCTTACATCTGACTGTTACACCATTAAGGAAGTACAGGAAATCTCCTTAACTTGCTTGTCCATGAAAAAATTTAAATCTCCCCTTTTTGGATTGTTTACCATTACACCTGTTGTAGAAAAATATATACTCAGCAAATAGAGGAAACCAAGTAGCAACTTCAGCTCATACGCTCATCTCCAGGCCCCACTCCATAATGAAAACATTCAGTTGAGGGGATGGTGGTATTTGGATTAGAATATGGAAGAACTCAAGGCTTTGGGCACATTCTAAAATAGTAGAACAATCAGCTCATGATCCTAATGTGATACATTAGGGGACAATTGGCATAAAATCTAAAACAGTTCAGTGAAAGACAGTTACAATAACACAGGACACAGCATATTCTCAAGTTAGCATAGTCTCAGGAATGAATGCAATGAGAACTACTGACCGAAGAACTGCAACTTCCTGATTGAGAGCTGATTCATAAACTATGATGTGAATGTAATCCCCAAGCTATACACAGATTTAACACAAAGGCAGAAAACTATGTTGGCTTAGGCATGACCTCTGAACAATCAGTGCCTGGCCACCAAGAGACTATGTCTGATTTGCAAGGGTTAAATATGAAAACCAAAATAACCAACAACAAAGCTCTTTCCTTTTGCCTTGTTGTACCTCTAAAAGCAAGATGAGTCATTAGCAATTCTGCTAGAACCACCTATAAAATTCAACCAGGACCCTTGTTCTTGCATTCTGCTCAACCAAGAATGGACTTATTCAGAAATACAGCCTCGTTATATGCTTCAGGTTTATCTGCTGCTACATAGATGATACAGGCTTCATCAAGTTTAAGTAAATAATCTTTGTTGAATAGATTTTTAAGACATTTATCCAATGAAAGATAGTTTTTTCTACATAACATTTTAAGACCCTTCAAAAACACCCAAGAAAAATAATCTTTAAAAAAATGACAAAGAATTCAGCCACTCTGAGATTCAAAGTTCAAATACTGGAAAATAACAACTTGAGGGGGGGAATGGAGAAAGAGACAAGTAGATCTCTGCAAATCAGGAATGAACTGACAGGAAAATTGAAAGCCACGGAAAAGTTAAAGCAGAGGACCACAACATGGATAAGTGGAGTGAACCTAGCCTTACAAGTTTGTTCCCCCGACCTGGGGGTGAATGAAGATAAAAGACAGACACAGAATCAGTTTACCATGTGGGCAACCAGAGGGCTCTTACCTCTAGTAGGCAGAGGTGCCCTGAGCATCAGGCTCATCCTAGTTTTACTCAAACACAAGCAAGTAAAGTAATACAAGATTAATCTACCTTCCATTACTCATTAGTGCATGTTCAAGGAAACAGTCTGATCTCAACTGTATTGACTTTTCCCTAGAACCATCATCCCTGTATGTGGCAAAAGAGCACAACCTGCTGCCTTCTCCTCTGTGCTCACAGAGGAGGCCAATTAGGCCCCAATTCTCCTTAATTGGTTTCCCACAGAGGAGGAAATGAAACAATCTGGACTTTCTCCTTGGTTCCTGGCTCACAGGTTGTCCTAAAGAGAACCTGACTGCAGAAGCAAACTGGGCTGGCAGCTGTGATCTGTAGGGATAGTGCCAGGGTTTTATTACAACAGGGGTCCTTCCACAAAAAATAGGTGGAAAGAGGTGCCAGCACAGGCACCCTCTATCCCTCTGGAGAGAGTGCAGGGTTAGGTCATTATGGGAAAGGGTTGAGTGTTTGAAACAGGGACTGGAGTGTCTTCACTTCAATGTTCATAGTGTTAGCCTCCCACAGTGACTGGGTGAGAGACAAGAATACAGCTGCTGAAAGACTTCCTGAAGGGTTTTAGCTCAGTCCCTGAATGACATAGGCCCCATTCTCCATAGTCAGAAACCAGGACCTGGCTTAAACTGTTCTTGGTTTGAAAATTGACAATGTGTACTGAAACCCTGTTCTACTGTCTGCATCCAACATGGGTTTGAGGTTGAACTAACTTCCTTCTTACTGCTGGAAGCAGGGACATGTGTCAGCTTGGACATTGTCACAGCCTGGTAAAACAGAGGGGCCTTTGGAATGGGAGTACCTCACAAAAACAAAAACACAGGCCTTAAGGCTACCTTCCATAGAGAAAAGTATTGCTAGACTTATAAATTACTGATCCTGAAGGAGACCATGGAGAAATTTCTTTGGACTTTTTTCCCCCTTCTTTTTCACTGAGAAATTTTTTGTTGTCATTTCTTGCTGTTTTTTTTTCTTTTTTCCTCTTTTTCCTTTCAATTTTTTCCTTTATTATTTTTCCTTATTTTATCCCCGCTATTTCTTTTTCTTACTTTTCTCTTGTCTTCTAGTTTTCATTTGATTTGTTAACTTTAACCTAATTCTACAGCTATCCTTCTCCATAATAGGAACCACTGTCTCAGTTCTTTGTCCTCCTTATATTTTATAGTTGGTTGTTAATTTTTTTGCATTCTCCCATTTGCAACCCATCTTTAACATTATAACAATTAAACTTTATTAATCTTCTTTAACAGCTATAAATATTGTTTATTTTAATGAAGCTGGCATACACATGTCCATTTAAAACCCGTATTCCAGGCCAAAAAGTACAAAGTCAAAAGGAGCAGTGTTCTGTTATACGTACACCTGCATGAGTAACTTTATTAATTTTGAATGAAAATGAACTTTTCTGGGATCTTTTGACAAGATTTTCTTAAATGTTAAAACCGCTTTCTCTTCAGTGAAGCCACCCTTGGAGTTGACCAATCTCTCACCATGTCTGTCATCTGGACACCAAAGCTCATCTTCCTCTTGTTTTTGTCCAGACACTCAGGTTTTAAGCTTCAAGTTAAGGAAAGATCATTTTTCCACGGTTTGGTTCTCTGAAAAGCTTCCACCTCCCACTGAAAGTTATAGTCCAGAAGTGAAGCAATCACAAGCTCGAACTTCAGGGCCAGCTGAAAAGCCACAGGAACAATCGCACAGGTTGACCTTGCGATCGCAAGCCTGAAAATACACAGTCCTGAAATCTGCGGCCTCTCTGTGCACACAGGTAATTTTTAAAATGCAGAAGACAATGTGCATTTTAAAAAGAATGAGAAAAAGGAAAGGACTTTCTGGACAAGAGTTCAGGTCTCCTAGAATGCATGGTTAGAGTTTACAGTAGAATCTGTAGGACAACAGTCAGCAGAATCAAAAGATTACTCTCAAAGATGTTTGCTTTGGCCACTGTGTCCCCGCTGCCCCAGTACAATTATTTAAACTAGCTTGATACGTGTTACGTACAAAAAAAAATCCCATTCTAGCCCTGTTCCCTGACCAAAATGTCTTTACAGTATGTTTCAAATGCTTTTCTCTTATGTCTTTGTTCTCATGTCCCTGAGTCACAAATAAATACAGCAGTCCCTCGCTAGTTTGTGGTTTGACTTGGACAGACTCACTGTTTCGCAGGTTTTCTTTTCTTTTTCTTTTTTCTTTGAGGTACCAGGGATTGAACTCAGGACCCTGCACTTGCCAGGCAAGTGCTTATTCTACTGGGCTATCTCCCCGGCCCCAGGTTTTCAAAAAAAAATATTAATCTAAATTCTTTTTTTTTTCAGAACCAGGGATTGAACTCAGGCCCTTGTGCTTGCCAGGGAAGCACTTATTCCACTGAGCCATCTCCCCGGCCCCAATCTAAATTCTTTATTGTGGATTTTTTGCTATATCATGGGATTTTGCAGTACTGTACAGTATACATATGTTGTTAAAATTAGGTAGGTTTCTGAGTGTAGAAAACAGGTAAGAACATTAGAAATGTTTTTAAAAGTGTTGGAAAAGTTTATAAGAGTGTGGGAAGGGTTTATAAAGCCTATATATATATATATATATTAAAATAAATATACTGTCACTACTTCGCTGATTTGCACTTATCATGGGGGTGTCTGGAATGTAATCTCCACGATAAATGAGGGAGCACTGCAGAAATCCTAGTTTGTGGCTGGCTGTTTCCCTGAAGCTCTCTTATACTAAAGTAGCAGCCAAGCTGGGTCCTCTCAAGCAACTGACCTAAAACATCATCTCTAAGTAATCTTTTTCATCCTTTATGCAGCTGTGGTAGCACACTGACTCTAGGGTCCATTCCAAGAGAACTGGGTATTAGATCAATTACACTGAAACTTTCCTCCCAAATTAACAAAAGAGGTTAGATATTAGGGTAGCAAAGCACTACAGTTAGCCATGCCCAAAGTATAGCTCTGAAAAGTAAAGTAAAGAAATCTCCATACTAGCAAGAAAGTTTTTCCAATACAAATGATCACAAAGCTCAACATAAAAACAGGAAACAAATTTTAAAAGACCCCAACATGAAAAGACAAGGACATAAAATGCCTCTCAAAACTTCCAGCTTCCTCAAAGTCCCTCCAGGGAGTATCAAGGGAGGAGGGCAAAACCACACACCTGAATTATGAAAAAAAAAAAAAAAGGCTGGGGCCGGGGAGATGGCTCAGGGGAATAAGCGCTTCCCTGGCAAGCGCAAGGACCTGAGTTCAATCCCTGGTTCCGCAAAAAAAAAAAAAAAAAAAAAAGGCTATAGCACATAAGTGATCAGTGGTATCACAGAAGACATAACTAAATAGGAAATGTAAGTAATAACTAAAATAATCCAGGAACTTTCAGAAGACACTAATAAGCTAGCTGCACTAAACAAAATCATATGACCATAAATGAGCACTTCAGCAAAGAGTCCATAAAAAGATTGAAATCAGAAGTCCAAGGGGGCCTGCCCCTTAGCCTTAGCTCAGTTCTTTAAGTGGCTGCTCCAACCAAGCAGTCAGGCTCAGGTTGCTGTGGTTCGATCCCCACAACTCAAGCCAGCCAAACCTGCCCTGAAGGCATTCGGAGCAAAAAAAAAGAAATCAGAAGTCCAAGAGACTAAAAATTATATTGTGTGTAGGCAGCAGAAGCAACAAATGTGAGGACAGAATTTCAGAATTAGAAGATAGGGATGCTCAACATATTGACAATATCATGTAAATGGAGAAAGCTAAAAGCCTTCCCTCCAGAATCAGGAATAAGATAATAATACCTATTATCACCACTCCTGTTCAGCACAGTCCTGTGCTAAAATATTGGCCAGAATAATCAAGCAAAAGAAAGGAATAGGGGCTGTGGAATAAGTGCTTGCCTGGCAAACACACAGGCCTGAGTTCAATCCCCAGTTCTGCCAAAAAAAAAGAAAAGAAAAGAAAGGAATAAAAGGGAGACATATAGGAAAGGACAAAATCAAAATATTATTTGCCGATGACATGATCCTTTGCTTACAAGACATCAAAATACTCTGAGAGTTGATAACCCCATTCAGCAGAGTACCAGGACACAAAATAAACAAAAAAAATTAATGGCATTCCTCTACACTAATAATGAACTAAGTGTAAGAAAATACCATTCACAATATTGACATATCTAAGGAAATGAAGTAAAAATGATATAGAATGAAAAGTCCATCAGACTTAAAAATAAAATACAGGAATCAGAAATGGAAAAAATATTTCCTCTTTCCAGATAGGCAGAATCAACCTAATGAAAATGGCTATACTTCCAAAACTGACATATAGATTTAAGCCAATCCCAATTAAAATACCTCTTATTTCTTACAGGGGTAAAGAAAACAATCCTAAAATGTCTATGGAATCATAAGAGATCAAGAAGAGAAAAATTGGGCCTTGACCTATGCTGCACTTGGTGAACTCACGCAAGCCCTCCCAGGTCATCTTCCATAACTGCAGACCATGCGTGGTGCTGCCCATGTGGCTCAACTTCAAATGCGAGCCACAGCCCTACTCGACTTTGATGCTGGGCACCGACCGCCACATCCACAGCTACTGAGGTCACCTTTGGCTCTTCAGAGATGCTGGGGTGTATGACAGGCTTCTGGTTAAGCAGACCAAATATTTGTGCCATCTTTGAATGTTGACGGACAGCCTATTTTTTACCAACATCACACTGCCCATGTACACCCTGAAAGAATGATACCTCCAGGTTGGACGGAGCCTCGTGAAGCCCAAGAACTACTGGAGACAGGACATCGTCAGGTTACTCAGGAGCACATCTTCAGCCAGCCACCGGATGAGGAACCCCAGGAGCTGGATGGAAACTAGCATTCTTTTCCCTCAGCTTCTCTGCTACTGATGAGTCTTGCTCTAGGTAAAGGACTGGCCATTCCCCTCAGAGAGTCTTGTTCTTGAATGGAATATGCTACCTTGCTTAGAGGAAAAGCTGACTGACTTTGCTGGGTGTTGCCATGCTGAGGGACAAACATCAGGAAGCCCCACTTCATCCCTGCCCTTTGTAGAGGTACTCATCAGGGGAAATACTTGTGTTTTGCCTCCTAGTAAGTCAGGAAAGTTTCAGTGTAAGAGTGAGCATATGTAATTCAGTAAGACTTGCAGCATACCCTTTCGCCCTGGGAGAAAGTGGTGGCTTCTGCTTTGAACTGATGTAATATGGTTAGTGATGCACCCAGCTCCTGGTGTAAGAGGACTGGGATTGGGCCGTCCTTGAGGCAGGAGCAGTCTTTCTCCTCTTCAGGCCCCAGCGCCTTGTGTAGTGCTGCTGAACCTAAGGCACATGTGCCACAGTGGGCTATGTATGTTACCATTAATTGCTTTAGAAGGTTTGCCCTCACTGGCTTGGCCTGTCCCAAGCTTGTGTCAGTGAAGAACCTGGGTGTGCTCTGCTAGAAGGGGTTCAGAGGATTGGCGTCTTCTGTTCAGGGACACCTCAGCTTGTGGTATGGCACTGCATGCCTGTAATCCCAGCACTAAGAACTGAGGCTGGAGGGTCCACTGCAAGTTTGAGGCCAGCATGGGCTGCATAGTGAGTTCATGGCTGTTGAGTTCATAGTGAGACCCTGTTTCAAAAAATTTTTAAAAATAAAAAAAAAATTTTAAATCATTTTTCCATAATTTTATTGAGAAACAAATAGCAATGAGACAGCTGCAAACCAAATTGGTAGGACAGATTCAATAATTAACACATTGCATACATTCTTCCTAGTGGTTAATTTCTGTACAAGATGTGGACACGATATCCTATTTACAAACACTATTAGAAAAAAATCTCTCTATTCATTAAGAGAATGTAACTATATATCTATCCTAACCATTTTGAATACACAGATACAAAATGGACATTCATCTGTATCCCCTTTTTTTGTTGA
>NW_004524973.1:316157-335602 GCF_000260255.1 Octodon degus | reverse complement strand
CAACAAGAGTTGTAGCTTTTGGGTCTGATAAGGTCAGTGAAATCCCCGCAGGATATGGTTAGATTTTTGGACTTATATGTAAACATAAGAATTATATAATTCTTTATGCCTATTTTTTAAAATATATTCTAATTTTTAAATGTTTTTTCATCATATTCTGTAGGGACTTAAAGTTCAACATATCAATACTTGATGAAAAAGACCTGTTCCATGTTATGCCTAAAACGTTTGATATTCAGACAGATAGTGAGGTTAAGCTTAACAGCCTAGGTTGTATGGTAGTAACAATAAACTTCTCTTCTGGAGGGCTAACAACCTAAGTTTGCAGACCAAAATTAGAGAAAAAAGAGGGCCGCAAGGAAAGCCAACATTTTGGCCCTAGCCTTCCAAGGTTAATTAAGACTCAGGACGTATGAGAACTTGTACTGTAACATCATGTAACTCAGTTGTGTCCCAAATTTTGTGATCAAGGAGATTATGGGGCCAAAGAGGAAAGTGATTGATGATGTAGAGTGTGCATAAGGAGAGTCACATGGAGAGAAAACATTCTCTCAGGCTTTCACAGAGAGCACATTGGCCAAGCAATGGCCATGACTCATCCATATGGCTGACACTGACAAAGGTTCTACAATCTAAGGTATAGGATCTCAGGATAAAAAAAATCATTTTTATAGAAAGCACTTTTTCTAATTTTCTAAGTGTCCTACCATTCTTGGTCCATTCATGTTGTAATGCTGTTTTGTTTCAATTTCTAAACCAGGATTGTGTTTCCACAGTGACTATGATAATAGCATTTTTATAACTTGACATCACACAAAAGAAGACCAGAAAAATAGCTGTCCTTCGTGTAATTGTGTGAGACAGCTGTGCTGTGAAGGCTCCTCAGGTGTGGATGTGTATGTCAAATTTGTAAATCCATGGCATTTCCATTTGTTCAGCATCTGTATCTGCAGGACCTGGTCACCCCTTATCTGACTGGAGAGATAGCAACGCCCCCCACCTCAGGCAAGTCTTCTTCACAGCTAGTCCTGGAGTAACCTGGAATGTTGTCATTTGTGAACATGCATACCTTTTCTTACAGGTGGAACATTGTCATTAACTCAAATTTAATACTTCTATCAGACTTATTTTTTGTAAGTAACAGTGTTTTTTAAAAAATTCCCCTAGCAGAGAAAAATTTAAAAAGAAAAGTAGCCAGGTGTAGTGGTGCATGCCTGCAATCCAAGCATTTTGGGAGCTGAAGCAGGATTGCCAGAGTTTGCAACCAGCCTGGGCAACATAGTGATAGCAAGACACTGTCTCAGAAAAACAAAAGAAGTAAAAGAAGATCACTGTAGATGCACTACTTAAATACAATCACTGTTAACTTTTGAATCTTTTTTTTTAGCTTTTGTTGTAACATGCCAGTTGCTGCCGTGCTGTCTCTTGGGTAGATGATTGTTCAAAAAGAAGGGGGTGGTGAATGAAGGCAGGAGACAGGAAAAGGAGTGTTGGGGGACTGTCTTGCTACAATGCTATATATGGTTAGATTTCTAAACTTATGTGTAAACATATATAATTCTTTATTCCTATTTTTAAATATATTTAATTTTTGAATATTTTTCGTCATGTTCTGTATAGACTTAAAGTTTAACATATCAATACTTGATGAAATATACCTGTTCTGCCTTTCGGCCGGAACCGCCATCTTCCAGTAATTTGCCAAAATGACTAACACAAAGGGCAAGAGGAGGGGAACCCGGTATATGTTTTCCAGGCCTTTTAGAAAACATGGGGTTGTTCCTTTGGCTACATACATGCGAATCTACAAAAAGGGTGATATTGTAGACATCAAGGGAATGGGTACTGTGCAAAAAGGAATGCCTCACAAATGTTACCATGGCAAAACGGGAAGAGTCTACAACGTTACCCAGCATGCTGTTGGCATTGTTGTAAACAAGCAAGTTAAGGGCAAGATACTTGCCAAGAGGATTAATGTGCGTATCGAGCATATTAAACACTCAAAAAGTCGTGATAGCTTCCTGAAACGTGTCAAGGAAAATGATCAGAAAAAAGAAGGAAGCCAAAGAGAAAGGTACCTGGGTTCAGCTGAAACGCCAGCCTGCCCCTCCCATAGAAGCACACTTTGTGAGGACCAATGGAAAGGAACCCGAGTTGTTGGAACCCATTCCCTATGAATTCATGGCATAAACTGGGGACGTTGCTCTGCCATTCAGCACCTAATTGGCAGCTTAAGTGTTCTAGGTCCTATGTAAAATTAAAATCATCCTGTGTTGTAAGGGTGGTTTTCTTAGTTGAAGAGGTATGTGGTGCCTTCTTACCTCAGAAATATTTGCAGCAGGTTTTCACTGTACCCAGTAATTGTGTCTAGCCTTTACTCTTCAGTATTTTCTTGCTGAAAGATACTGTTGAGGTATTGCGCAGATGTATACCCAAAAATTCAAATATTTATAAAGTATTTATATTGGCTTGAAGATCCTGTAAATCATCATGGGGAAAAGATGTATCAAAATAAATGGAAGTCACTTCAGAAACAAACTTAAGTCCATTTCAGTTAAATAAATTGTTTAAAGAAAAAAAAAAAAAAAAAGAAAAAAAGAAATATACCTGTTCTGTGTTATGCCTAAGATGGATGATATTCAGACAGATAGTGAGGTTAAGCTCAACAGCCTAGGTTGCATGGTAATAACAATAAGCTTCTCTTCTGGAGGGTTATCAACCTAAGTTTGCAGACCAAAATTAGAGAAAAAGGAGGGCCAAAAGGACAGCCAACATTTTGGCCCTAGCCTTTCAAGGTCAATGAAGACTCAGGACACATGAGAATCTGAACTGTAATATCACGTAACTCAGTTGTGTCCCAAATTTTCTGATCAAGAAGCTTATGGAGCCAAAGAGGAAAGTGATCAATGATGTAGAGTGTGCCTAAGGAGAGTCACATGGAGAGAAAATTTTTTCTCAGGCTTTCACAGAGAGCAAACTGGTCAAGCAATGGCTGACTCATCCACATGGCTGACACTGACAAAGGATCTATAAACTGTGGTACAGGGTCTCAGGATAAATCCTGAGGGGATTTGACTGACCTTTTCAGATCCAAAAGCTACAATTCTTGTTACATACGTCTTGCTTTATCTTGGTCTTAACCATCCAGCAGAAAAGTATAAAAACAAAGTATAAGAAGCCCTGTTGTTATGTTGAGCTGTAGGGGACTCAGGTCAACAACTTCTGACATTGCCAGTCATGCAGAAGACACAATACTATTATGGACTACTGCACTATTTTGGAATATTTTGCTGAGTTCACACAATAATATTTAAATGATGGAACTAAACAAAAAAGGGGGATAGAGATGAATGACCACTTTGTATCTGTGTATTCAAAATGGTTAGGATAGATATACAGCTACATTCTCTTAATTCAATGAATAAAGGGATTTATTCTAATAGTGTTTGTAAAGAAGATATCATGTCTGCATCTTGTACAACAAATAACCACTAGGATGACAGTATGCAATGTGTTAATTCTTGAAACTGCCCTACTAATTTGATTTGAAACTGTCTCATTGCTATTTGTTTCTCAATAAAATTATGGAAAAAAGATAAAATAAATGTTTCAAAAAAGACAAGGAAACAAATTAAGATTTCTTGAAACCAAGTGTTAAATTCAACTATTTGTCTTACATAACTATATCTGTTAATCTGAACAACCGATTTGATGATAAAAATAGATAATATAACCACCATTGTTAATTAGCTATTCCTGTTTTGAAAATCTGTCACATATATATTATTGTATGTTACCCTGTTTCTGTTTTTTTTTATTTTTTTGCTTCTGTTTTTATTCTTCAAAATAAAATTAAATGAAATTTTAAAAAGCAACACAGTTGGCATCATATTCTTAGATTTGAAATTATACTCTAAAGGTACAGTGATTAAAATAGCATGGTACTGGCACAAAAAGAGACATGTGGATCAATGAAACAGAATAGAAGATGCAGAAACAACTAAAGGCAGATATAGCTATTTGACTTTGACAAAGGATCCAAAAATATACACTGAAAGAAAGATAGCCTTGCTGGGTGTGTTGATGCACACCTGTAATCCCAACACTCAGGCGGTAGAGGCAGGAGGATTGTTGCAAGTTCGAGACCAGCCTGGGGTATAAAGTGAACTCAAGCACAGCCTGAACTGCATAGCAAGACCCTGTCTTTAAAAGATGAAAGGGCCAGGGAGATAGCTCAGTAGAATAAGCACTTGCCTGGCAAGCGCAAGGGCCTTTTCAATCCCTGGTTCTGAAAGAAAAAATAAAAGACAAAAAACAAAGAAAGACAGCCTTTTTAATATTGAATATTCACATACAGCAGATTGAATCTAGACCATATATCTCTCTGTGTACTAAACTAAAACAAAAATGGATCAAAGATCTAAATCTTAAAAGAGAAACAATTTACTGGAAGATAAAATAGTTACAACACTTGAAGTGATGACTTTCTAAACAAAACCACAGTGGTACAGAAAATAACACTGAGAGTCAACAAAGGTAATCATACCAAATTTTAAAACTTTTATAGAGCAAAGGAAACAACAGTGGAGGAACAGTCTACAGAATTGAAAAAAAAAAAGTTGCCAGCTGTCTCAAGGCAAGTAGGCTAACATCAGGCACATATGTTACATATGTTCATATGTAAAGGTCTCAAAAAATTAGACTCCTAAAAAAATTAGACCCCTTCCCAAGTAAAAGGCCCAGTAAAAAATGGTCAACTGCTAACCTAAAAAAGGGCAACTGAAATAGATGCTTCTCAAGAGTACAAATAGTTAATAAATGTATGAGAAAACGGTCATCATCACTGATCATAAGATAAATGTAAATTAAAACAACGCTTAAATATCATCTTATAATAGAAAGGATGGCTTATTATAAAAATTTAACAATAACTAATGCCAGTCAGGATGTAGGGAAAAGAAATTATACTTCATTGGTCTTTTTTGTTGTTGTTATTTTAGAGAAGGGTCTACAGGGTGTTCAGGGTCTTACTACTAGATCGGACTTGTAGTGATCCACCTGTTTACAGCCTCCCAAGAGCTGGGATTACAGGTGCATGCCACCATGCCCAGACTCAATTGCAGTCTCAGCAGGCCTTGGGGGGCGGGGCCGGCACTACAGGCCTGGGGATCAAACCCCTGGCCCCTGTGCTTGCTTGCAGGTGCTTTAATCTGCTGAACTATTTGGCTGGCTCCAAAAGTTCTGAAGGATTTTTTTTTGGCCTGGCTTAAGCTGCCTTCATGGCAGGTGTGGTGTGGCTTGTGGATCTGGGTTTGCTCAGGCAGGCGTTTAAACAACTAGGTTAACTGGCAAGCCCCTGGAACTATACTTTATTGTTGATGAGAATGTATACTGGCAAAAACTCTATGAAAATCAGTGTAGAAATTCTTCCAGGAACTGTAAGTAAAAATTTGACTCAGCATCCCCCCACCAGGTAACTTCCTAAAAGAGTTCAAATCATGATATAACAGGGATACATGCATACCTATGTACATATCAACATAATTTTAAATAGCTAGGTCATGGAAACAGCATATATGTGCATCAACAGATGAATGGATAAGGAGAATGTGGTACTTAGAGACAATGGAATGCTACAGTGCCATAAAAAGATAAAGGTAAGGCATTCATAGGTAGATGCAACTTGAGAGAACATCACGTTAAGAAAGGAAGTCAGAAGTCAGACACAAGCTCAAACATTACATGGTTATCAGGAAATAAGGAGAAGTTCAAATTCTTCCCAGATTACATGATCTATTATTTAAAAAATATATCAATATATATGATTTGTTTTATTTATAGTAACAGTTTCAGTTCATTGAAAAGAAAGTTTGTGTTATCTGATTTTTATAAGAATCTTTTTGGTTTACATCTTTTACTGAGTAGCTACTTTGAAGATAATGATACATGCTGTAATAACTATTGTTATTCTCTTATTTAATTAGGATATTTTGGGGATATCTTTTTTTCATCAAATAAAAAACACCAAATTAACTTTCACATACTTGTAAATTGCCCCCAAAAGGAATACTGTCAAAAGCAATTACTCAAAAACAAAAAGAGAAGATGATAAATGAATACAACTAGTAGATGATGCAAAGAAGACTAATCTAAGACTAATTCAACTAATTAAAAAATCAGAAGATAGCAGTAATGTAAAAGAATCTTTTTGCAGAAATAATAGCAGAGAACAGCTCAAATGTAAGGAAAGAAACCATACACAAAAGTGAAACATACAGAGCTTCAAATAGTCATGATCAAAAAAGAACGTATTCGTATCACATTATAGTCAAAATACCAGAAATGCAAGGCATGGATAAAAGTCTCAAAAGCAATGTATTACTTATACAAAGATTAATGCATTAAAATCACAGCAGACTTCTCAACACAAACCTGAAAGGCCAGGAGGGCTTGAAGGAAAATGTTTCTGGCTCTTAAATGTAACAAGTGTCAACCAAGACTTATATAATCTGTATACCTTTCCTTCAAAATTGATGGAGAAGGTTTTTTTTAACAAAGAGCTTTAAGACTAAAATTCAAGAAATTTATGACAAAAAATTATTATTACCAAAAATGCTCAAAGAGGGGTCAGGGAGATGGCTCAGTAGAATAAGCGCTTGCCTGGCAAGCGCAAGGGCCTGAGTTCAATCCCTGGTTCTGCCAAACAGGAGTTGTTATGCTAATTTCAGATAAAATGGATTTTTCAAGTGAAAATTGATCAGAATAAACAAAGAGCACTACATGTTGGTTAAGGCCACAATTCAACAGGAAGAAGTAATGGTTATATAGGCACTGAACATCAGCATGCTCAACTTCATAAAACAAATACTAATAGACACAAAAATCAGATAAACATGAACACAATTATAATGGGAAACCTCAGTACGCCCACTGTCACAAGCAGATCAATTACACAAAATATCAGGATTATACCACAGCTTTGAACAAATGGACTTAATAAGTAGATATCTACAGTGTATTTCACCCAATTATAACACAACCACATTCTCAGCAATATATACAACTTTCTCACAAATAGACCACATGTTAAACCATAAAGCATGCTTAATTAAGAAAATGCAAAATAATCAAAATTATCCCATGCATATTTTCAGATCATAGTACAATGAACCTGAAAATGAATGGTAAAAGAAACCACAGAGTATGGACATTACAAAACACCTTCTTGAATAATCAAAGAAGAAATCAAGGATGAAGGGCCAGTGAGAGCTCAGTCCACTAAAGCACCTGCTTAGGCAAGCTTAGGCAAGTGCAGGGACCGTGGTTCAATTCCCAGCACCACATGCCATGCCAGCCCTGCCCCCAGGGCTGGCTGAGCAAGCCAGAGTCCAGGCATGGTGATGCACGCCTGTAATCCCAGCACTGGGGAGGCTGAAAGCAGGAGGATCACCACAAGTCCCAGCTGCACAGTGAGACCCTGTAATAACCAAATACATTTTTAAAAAATAAAAAAAGAAATCAAGGATGAGAGCAACCAAAGAAATCTATTATTTGAGTCTTAGAAACAAATAATATGAGCACAATGCAACCAGTCATGAGAGGGGATTTAAAAAAAAAAGATTTAACTCAGGACCTTGTGCTTACCAGGCAAGCACTTATTCTACTGAATTATCTCCCCAGCCGAGAGGGAATTTTTATTGTGGTGAATTCCTATATCAAAAAAAAAAAAAAAAAAAAACTGAGTGAGCGCAAAACAGCAACCTGGGGCTAGAGATATAACTCAGAAGCACAAGCACCTACTTGGCAAGCACAAGGACCCAAGTCTGATCCCACATGCCATGTAGTCATTGGCCCCAGATTTCCACATGAGCCATCTGGGCCTTAGAGGTGTGGTGGCACATGCCTGCAATCCCAGCACTCCAAAGATTGATCCAGGAGGATTTCTGAGTGTTTGAGACCAGCCTGGGGGCTACAAAAGTGAGCACAAGGCCAGTCCAAACTCCATAGTGTGACCCCATCTAAAAAAAAAAAAAAAACCAAAAAAATAAAAAAAAAACCAGTAACCTAATGAGGCATTTCAAGGTCCCAGAAACACAAGAAAATCCAAATCCAATGCTAGTACAAGGAAGGAAATTATAAAAATCAGAAAACAGGGCTGGCGAGATAGCTTAGTGGACAAGGGACCAGGGTTTGATCCCTAGTCCACATGCCATGCCCCACTCCCCAGGGCTTGCTGAGCTCGTGACAGAGTCCAGGCATGGTGGTACATGCTTGTAATCCCAGCTAGGGAGGCTGAAAACAGAACAATCACTACAATTCCCCAGCTGCCTAGTGAGACTCTGCACAAAATACAAAAAAAAAAAAAAATGTGAAAAAGGCAAATAGCACAATAGGCTCTGTGAAATTGCAGATTTTTTTTTTGGCAGAACCAGGGATTGAACTCAGGCCCTATGCTTGCCAGGCAAGCACTTATTCTACTGAGCTATCTCCCCAGCCCCCTCCAGAAAATTGGTAGCTACTTTCAGAATCTGTATAGTAATAAAATTTCAGAAAAGTAAGGTTAGATTCCTAAATACATTTGAACTACTAAAGCTGAGATAAGGACATAAAAATGCTAAATAATCTAAGGTCAGCCAAAGAAATCTAAGAAGTAATGACCTACCAACTGAGAAGAGCCCACATCCCAATGGTTTCTCTGCTGAAATTATAAGAACTTTAGAGGAGATCTAACACTAATATTCCTCAAACTCTAATGAAATCTAAAGGAAAGGCATGCTCCCAATATCATTCAGGAAAGCTAGAATTATTCTGATTCCAAAACCAGAAAAGGACCCAACTGAAAAAAATACCTTTAGGCTAATCATTTTTTTAATGTATTTGGTACAGAGTCTCACTATGCAGCTCAGACTTGTAGTTACCCTACTATTTTCAGTCTCCTCACTGCTAAGATTACTGGGGCAGGGCTGGTGTAGCCTGTGGTGCCAGGAATCAAACCCCAGTCTCTGGGCTTGCCTAAGCAAGCTATCTCACTGGCTCTCAATCTCTTTAAAGAACATAAGTGCACCAAAAAAAGACAGTAGTAAGTCCAAGTAGCAGGTCTTAAGTCCAAACAATGAGACTGTCATACATCCAAACAGACATTAACAGGTAGGTCATTAAATCAGAAATGTCCATATTACTTTGTTTTATTTGCTTGAATATGTCCTCCTTTTATTTTCTGTCTCACACTGAACCATCCCTGCATCCCTGGAATGAATCCCACTTGATCATGATATGACATATGATATTTCTGATGATTATTTGCATTCTAATTTTGATGCAAAAAGAAAACCCACTTGGACAAAATTCAATGCCCTTTCATAATAAAATCATCCAACAAACCAAGACTAGAAGAAAATTGCCTTAATATAATAAAAGTGATGTATAAAAAGCTAGTTAGTATCATACTTAAAGGTAGAAAACAGCAACTTTCCTAAGGTCAGGAGCAAGACAAGCATATTGACTTTGACCCTGACTATTCATCCTAGTACTAGACATCCTAGCCAGAGTAATTATGTAAGAAAAAAAAATTCATAAGTCATTCCAGCTGGAAAGGAAGAAATAAAATTATAAGACAAAGATTATGTGATCACATATTCAGACAATACTAAATATTTGACAAAGTTTTAAAAGTAATAAATTTTTTTAAGTTGTGAATATAAAATCAATATACAAAATCAACTGCACTTCCATACACTGACAATAAATCACCCAAAAAGAAAATTAAGAAAATAATCCACTGACAATAGCATCAAACATAATCAAATAATTAGAAATAAAGATTGAGACACAATGCAGACTGTAAAATCTGTAAAATATTTTGGAAAAATTAAATAAAACACAGATAAATGGAAAAATATGCTGCATTCATCTCATGAGATTCCTATCAAAAGTTACACATAAATCTTTTTTAGATAGATTTTTTTTTTGGTTGGGGGTCTGGCTCAGGATATGTTCAGGGAAGGTCTGGTAGGGAATGAGGATCTGGGGATTGAACCACAGCAACCTGAGCCTGACTGCTTTATTTAAGCAGTCACTTAAACATCTGAGCGAATGGGCAGGCCCCCATAAATCTTAATTCCTTATTTCATCCCCCTTCTTTTCCCTTCCTCCCCACTTCATTCATCTTTTTTAAAAATCTTATTTATTGATTGATTTGGTACAGGGTCTCGCTACCCAGCTCAGACTCATAGTGATCCTTCTGTCTCAGCCTCCCCAGCTCTGGGATTACAGGTGTGCACCACCATATCCATTTTGGAGCCCACACAGCACACCCAGGGTTCTGGGGCCTGCATGGCATGCAGTATCGGAGGTCAATCCCAGGTCCCTGCTCTTGCCAAGAAGGTGTTTAGGCCACCAGCCTATCATTCATCTCCTGATCCCCTTCCTTTTTGTTTGTACATGCTCACAGCACAACACTGACATTATTTGTGTGACAGTCACATGTGCGCAAAACACATTTTAATTATTTTTATCATTCCCTTTCCCTCCCTTTATTCTCCTCTCCCTCATTTGATCCTCTTCCTCTTTCAGAAGGATCTATCTCCCTACTATCTATTACCTACCTTTTATTTTGCCTTTCATTTATATTGTAGGTTTAACATAGAACACAAATCATTGTATGTTATGAGTCGGTGCTGAAAGAATCCACGAGAAGACCTGATGAGAAGATCGGATGAATACAGCTTCAAAGGTCTCACTGAGATTAGTCTCTCTCAAAGTGAGCCCAGAGCCACAGAAGCGTCTCACTTTTATTAAGGGCTAAAGACAGGCTAAGGAATGTGCATAGTTACTTTAGTGAACACAAGCTATTATCTCTATCATTTCTACCATTTGCCTAACACTAGGTTCACACAAATGCTAGCTGATAACATCCCAAGCAAGGGATCAAAGAACAGGGCACCATCAGGAGAAGGTATTATCTGCAGCCTTGAATCCCAGCTTTCTAGAATTTACAAGAGACAGCAGCTCTCCTTGGGCTCTATCTATTGTTCCTTGCTCCCGTGGGACATTAGGCTTTTGGCTCATATCTATATTTCTATAGCAAACTATGTGATATTTAAGCTTCTCTATCTAATTTATTTCACTTAAGATTATGGTATCAAGATGTATCTATTTTCCTACAAATGACTTAAGTTTATCTTTCTTTATGGCAGAGTAGTATTCTGTTGTGTGTAAACACTACATTTTCTTTATCCACTTGTCTATTGAACATCCTATAGGCTGCTTCTAAGATTTAGATGGTATGACTCGTGTTGCTGATACAGGGAGAAAAACTGATTTTGGGTGGGTGACCTCCAAATGATACTGGGAACCTCCAAAAGACACAGGAAAAAAATCATCTCCTGACTTGACCTGCAAGTTCGTGTTCTCTAAAACCGAAGAATGAATTTTAGGAACAAACGGAGGTTATGAGCAGAATATATTTATTGAGGGAAAGAAAGCTCCTGTCCAAGAAAGTGACAGGAGGGGGGCCTGAGAGGGTAGTCCCCCGGGAAGCTGTCTCTTCTAGGGACTTTTATAGTGTAAAACTATGTGGGGCTAAGGTGGAGAGAATGGGAACTTGCTTAGGTGGCCAGGAGGTGGGACAAAACTATGGTCAACCAATGGGATAACAAGAACCATTGCTCAGGTAAAATTGATTAAGTCCAGGACCAAATGGGGAAGTGAGTCACATAGTAAGTGGGCATGAATGTAGAACAGGATTTTATGAGGTAGCCATCCACTAGTAGTCAGATTAATGATTCTTGGGTCTCCCTCAGGGTGATGATCAACCTCGGATGCCAATCTTTAGGGAGGTAGGCATTTGTTTGATCTTTGGCCTTTAGGTCTGGCCTATGGTGGGGGCATCCATCCCTCCCATAGTTGCAAAATATCTGGACTTCTGTGGTATCTCATTCGAGAGCCAGGCCCTGTCTGACTGCCTATAATATTTCTATCTAACCTGGCTGCCTGCAACACTGCTATATACACAGGTATGCTTGGATCACTGTAATGTGATACCTTTATCTCTTTTTGGAAGACATTTAGAAAGGGAATAGCTGATTCAAATAGAATTTCTAGTTTCTATTCTAGTTTTTGAGGAATCTCCACACTGATTACCATAGCAGCTGCACTATTTTGCATTCCCCCCACCTATTTAGGTTTACTTTTCCCCTGCAGCTTTGACAGAATTTGTTATTATTTAAGGTTTTGATGACAGCCATTCTTTCTGAGGTAAGATGGAATCTCACTATTGTTTTAATTTGTACTTCTCCAGTGACATTAAACATTTCTTCATGTATTTTAAACTTTCTTCTGCTTTTCTGTGGGTTTGTAACTCTAAATCCAGGTTATTCTGAAGAGCATATATCCTTGTAAGCCACTCTGGAAAGAGATGTTAAGTGCCTAAAGGAAAAAGTTCTACAGGGTTCAATCCCTACAAGCTGTGCCAGCCCCACCCCTAGGGCGCGCTGAGATGGTCATTAAACCTGGGCGCTTGTAATCCCAGCTCTTGGGAGGCTGAACACAGGCAGATCACTATAAGTCCAATCTACATAGTGAGACCCTGTAGATCCTATACTAAATACAAAAAAAGAAAAAGTTCTATTGTATATGAATTCCTCCCCCTCCCCTGACATACACACAATTAAAAGTGAAGAAACAGAGAAAGAAATGCTATGTTGTACTGTAAAAGTGTAATTTGTACCAAGGAAAGATTTGGCAATTTGCCTTGGCTCTAGGAGAGTGATATACAGACCCCTGAAACCGCCTGCCTGATAGAACTATCTCTGTTTACCTGGGGCCCATCAGATACAGTGGACTTCCTAATGTGATTTATGCTGAGGTTTTTGAGCTATATGACATGTAGTCTACTTCTGGAGGGTTTTAGGGCTAAAACTATGTAGGTAGTGCTCAATTCTATATGACTGAGATCCAACAAAATCTCTGGACACATGGTTCAAGTGAGTTTCTTTAGATGGCAGTATATTGCAGCTATGGCTATGCACTGTGGCCAGAAAAAGCAGTGCTATTCCTGACTTAACTGAGAGGAACAACTGGAAATTCCATGCTTGGAACTTCTTTAGATGTTAACCTATGTGTCTCTCCTTTTAGACAAACAAGAGAATCTTCATCTACACATTTTCACTCTAAATCATAACTATTTTGTTTATATCTGCTATAAACAAATTGACATAATTTGATGTTATTGTTTTTTTTTTTTTTTTGGTGGAACTGGGGATTGAACTCAGGTCCTTGGTGCTTGTCAGGGAAGCGCTTATTCCACTGAGCCATCTCCACAGCCCCTGATGTTATTGTTTTTTGAGCTCTCTATGTTCTCCTAGTGAACTACTGGACTTTGGAGTAGAGACTGCAGAACGTAGTTCTCATATTTTGTGCCAGAGTACAATTATCTAGAACATTCTTGATTCACCGAAACATGTGTTTTGGTTCCAGGAGGGATAATGGGCAAGGAATTAATAAACTATCAAATCCTGGTTGGACAAAGGGTCACTTTTGCTATGAAATTGCAGCTATACTGTGATCAGTTACTAATCACAATTTAAAGTTATGTTTTAAACTCCCAATTTTTTAAATCACTGAATACATAAGAAAATGCAATACAACATGAAATAAGCTTAATATAAAATGCCTTGTTTTTATTATGTATAATACCTACAATAATTCCTTAGTTATTATTATATATGATACATAAACAATAATGTCAAGAAAGGTTCTTGGGGCCAGGGAGATAACTCAGTAGAATAAGTGCTTCCCTGGCACGTGCAAGGGCCTGAGTTCAATCCCCAGTTCTACAAAAAAAGAGAAAGGTTCTGACACATAGCCAACTTTGAATTCAATCTGTACTGAGGTACAGACAGTATCACTAAGGATGTCAGCAAGGGAATAACCTACTTAGAAAAAATAGAAAATGACAGTGATTTTCTTGAAAATAGGAAAAGATAAAGTGGTAAATTAAAAGGCTTGTTCTAGGAGACTGGAACTATTTAAATGGTCATTAAGGGCTGGGGAGATAGCGCAGTGGCCTAAGAGCCTGCCTGGCAAGCACAAGGACCAGAGTTCATTCTCCAGTACCACATGCCCTGCCTGTCCACAAATCCCAGGAGTGCTGCACTGGCCTGAAACAAGGTGGGGTGCAATGTGATCAATGATGTAGAGTGTGCCTAAGGAGAGTCACATGGAGAGAAAACATTCTCTCAGGCTTTCACAGAGAGCACATTGGCCAAGCAATGGCCATGACTCATCCACATGGCTGACAATGATAAAGAATCTACAAACTGCGGGACAGGTTTACAGGGTAAATCCTGAGGGGATTTGACTGAACTTGTCTGATACAAAAGTTATGTTTCTTGCTATATAGGTCTTGCTTTATCTTGGTCTTAACCATCCAGCAGAAAAATATAAAAACGAGGTATATAAAGTAAAGCCATATTAATATGCTGAGCTGTGAAAGGCTCAAGTCAACAACTTCTGTGGATAACCTGCTACTATTGTGGACTGCTGGACTGTGTTAGATTGGTTTGCTGAATTCATGTACCTATAGTATTTAGATGCCAATGAAATACCCATTTCTGACAGGACTAAACAAAAAAAAGGGGATACAAAGGAAGGACCATTCTGTATATGTATATACAGAATAGTTACAATAGATATACACTTACTTTTGCTTAAATTAATGAGAAGACAAATTTGTACTAATAATGCTTGGACAGGATATCCTGTCTGTATCCTGTACTATGGATAACCACTAAGAAAATAACGACGTACAATGTATTAGTTATTGGAAATGTCCTATTAATCAGTTTTGAAATGGTCTCGTTGCTATTTGTTTCTCAATAAAATAAAAATTTAAAAATTTAAAAAACAAGGCAGGGTGGCACATGCCTGTAATCCCATTGCTGAAGAGGCTAAGATAGTCACTATGGATCACCACGAGTCTAAGCTGTGTAGTGAGACCCTGTATCCAATAAACAATAATAAATAAATAGTCATTAAGAAATTGGAAGATGCCAGCCAGGCAAGCCTAGAATTCTAGTTACTGGAGATGCTAAAATAGGAGGATAGCACATTTAAAGCCAGTCTGTGCAACTTAGCAAGATTCTTTCTCAAAACAAAATACAAAAAGGGATGGAGCTGTAGCTCTCTTGCCTAGTATGTATAAGGACCTGGTTTTCAATTCCCAGTACCATGAAAGAATGAAAGAAGGGAGGGAGAAAGGAGGAGAGAGAGGGAAGGAAAGAAAGAGAAAAAAAAGAAGCAATCAATGAAGCCAGATGCAGGGATATATACCTGTGATTCCAGCGACTCAGGAGGCTGAGGTAAGAGAATTGATAGTATCCAGTTCAGTGCCAACCTGGGAACATAGTGAGAGCTTGTCTCTGAAAAAAAAGAAAACACCCAACAAACAAAAACAGAAATGGAGCTAGACATAGTGGCATACTCTCAGCACTTCAGAAAGCTGAGGTATAAGGATCAAAAGTTTGATGCCTGGGGCTGGGAAGATAGCTCAGTGGTCTAAATACCTGCCTAGAAAGAGCAAGAACTAGGGTTCAATTCCCAGTACCACATGCCTTGCTGGCCCTGAAACCAGGGCATGCTGTGCTGGCCACAAAACCAGGTGTGGTAGCCCACACCTGTAATCCCAGTGCTGGGGAGGCTGAGGCTGAGGCTGAGACAGGAGGACCACTATGAATATGAGCTGTGTAGTGAGACCCTGTACCAAATATATATATAAATGACTGAAGCTATTGCTCAGTGCAAAAACCCTAGGTTCAATCTCTAGCACAGAAAAACAGCAACAAAAACAAGCAAACAAAAAACTGGGATGAAATAGAAAATGATGGAGTTTAAAAAAAATCTTAATGTCATATTTTTGGAGGTTGTTGATTAATGGAAGGCTCTGCTAGTTCCTTAACATTAAAGAACCATAAACAATCCCCTCTTTTTACTGTGCTTTGGAGAAATTTTGAGAAGATGTAAGTAAGAACTAAGTAAGAAACATTAAAAAGGCAGAGTTTCTTGGCCCTTTCTATCTCGGCATGATAGAAGGTCTGAAGCACATATGTTAGTGGCTGTGTGATGGAGGAGAGACTTCCCCGGAATCTGCCATAGTGGAGCTGAAAGCACTGATTCCAAAACCTGCTAAAGAGATTCTAAAGGAACCTCTAAGTGTGGTGTGCTGTATTTTCATTTTTACTTGTCTCCAATTATTCTCCAATTCCTTTGAAATTTCTTCTTGCTTTAATTGACTGGGTAGAATCTCCAGAATAATCATGAATAAAGGAAGTTAACATCCTTATCCTTCATTTTAGGTGAAAAAATATTCTATTGTCATTAAGCTTAAACATCAAGGTTAGGTTTCTCTTAGTTGCCCAATACTGGTGTAAAGAATTTTATTTTTATTACTATATTATTGAGAGCCTTTATGGGGCATGAAATTTCTATTTCGCCAACTGCCTTTGCTGATAGTTGTTTTAATATTTTTAATGTTAGTTTTATTAATCTAAAAAGGCTATTACTTTTATTTTCTCTAATTTTAATTCATTCATTCTTTTTACACTGATCTGAACTATTTCATTCTTTTATTTATTTTCAAAAATTAGGGCTAGGGGGGCCAGGGAGATGGCTCAGTAGAATAAGCGCTTGCCTGGCAAGCACAAGAGCCTGAGTTCAATCCCCGGTTCTGCAAAAAAAAAAAAAAAATAGGGCTGGGGAGATAGCTCAGAAGCATAAGCACCTACCTGGCAAGCACAAGATTCTGAGTTTGATCCCCAGACCCTCAGACCATGCAGTGCTCTGGAACCCTGGACGTGCCATGCAGGCCTGGAACTGGTTGTGGTGGCACATACCTGTAATCCTGTAGTCTCAGCGCCCCGGAGTTTGAGACAGGAGGATCACTGAGAGTTCCAGATCAGCCTGGGGGTACAAAAGTGAGCACAAGGCCATCCTGAACTACATAGCGACACCCTGTCTCAAAAAAATTTTTTTGTACTTCTCTATTCTAAGGTCAAATTTAAGGTCATTTATGATGCAGTTCATGACTATGGTCCAGCACAAAGGATGAGTGATAACTTGAAATAATATTCAGTTTAAACTCCAAGAAGGCCCCCAGGGGCTGCCTTATCCACAATCCCACATCATGAAAGAACATCAGACAAAAGTACCCTGAATGTGAAGCTTACATGGCTTTTTATTGATAAGACCAGGAAGCAAGGACAAAGGATAAAAGAAGGACACCTGTGCATGAGTGCAAAGGGGTCAGGGGAAGGTCAGGATCAGGACAGGTGGTCCTACATAACTAACCTCAGGGCTAATCTAAGTAATTAGTCAGAGTAAGGGAAAGACAAAGAGCAGAGTGTACCTTCCTTAAGGCAATGTACTTTGATTCTATTTGGACCTGAGGTCCTGCAGGCTATCTTTAAACCTAGGAAGTTTTGGGCTTGTAGCCCCAAAAGTTATCTCTGTGTATTCATCATATACACATCTCTTGCTAATGGCCCTACACATTTATTTGAGGGAGTTTTAATGTGGTTATGTAAGGTAATACATTTACACTTCAATACTATTTTATCAGCTTCTACATATTTTTTAATATGCTTGACACTTTTTTTGACATTAGGGTTTTGCTACATTTCCAGGTTGGATCCTCTAACCTCAGCCTGCAAAGAGTTGAAACTACAGGCTTGTGCCGCCATACCTGGCTTGCTTGGCATTTATTTTCACTCAGCAAAAAATATATATTTTTAAAATTTATTTTATTTATGTGTGTGTGTGTGTGTGTGTGTGTGTGTGTGTGGCCAGCTCAGCCCACCAGGGGGCGGGGCTGGCTGGCATGTGGTGCTGGTGGATTGGACCGCGGTCCATGTACTTTGCTAAGCTTGTTCTAAGTAGGTGCTTTAGACCACTGAGCCATCTCACCAGCCCCCCAAAAAATATTTTCAAATCTATATCATTACTACTTCTTTAATTTGTGTAATATTTTGAAATGTTTTATTTAGTTTCAAAATATGTGGGAGTTTCCCTAGAGATCTTTAATTTTTAACTTAATTCTATTATGATCACAAAATATACTTCATATGAGTTGAATCATTTTGAAATTATTAAGGTGTCTTTCATGGTTTAGAATATGGTCATGTTAGAAGTTGTTGTGTCCCCTTGCAAATGATCTGTAGTTTGCCATTGTTTGGTATTGTTCTCTATATTTATATAGGCAGGTTGGTTGTTAATGCAGCTCAAATCTACTATAATTTGCTGAATTGCTGCTTATCCTATGAAGTACTAGAGAAGGGTATTGAGATCTCCAGGCATAACCATGTACTTATCTAATTCTTATAGCTCTGTAAATTTCTTTCATGAATTTTGCTTCAAAACATATTATTGCCTTCTTGATGGACTGATCCCTTTTTTGATATGTTTATTCAAGAAAATACTTGATTTTAAAATGTTTTCTTCATACTAATATAGCTGTTCACACGTTGAGTTCCATTAAAATATATTTTCATCCTCTTTTTTTCTTTATATCCATAATGCTAAATATGAAACATTAAAATTTTTCCCTGGACATAAAATTTCCATCTTTCTTAGTGATCTAGTCAGGTAATCTATTTCTTTTCAGTAAGGTATTTAGATCATTTATATTTTATTACTGATAAGGTTGTTTAAATATCTTAATATTCATATTCAATTTTATTTTTTGTTCATCTTTCCACCTTTTCTTGACTTTCTCTGGATTTTTAAAAAACTATATATATGTATATATATTTTATTTATTTATTTATTTATTTATTTATTTGGTACAGGGTCTTGCTCACACTCATAGTGATCCTCCTGCTTTAGCCTCCCCAGCACTGGCATTACATGTGTGTACCACCACGCCTGGACGCAGTATCCTGCATGGCTCCAGCACGGCATGTGGTACTGAGGATTGAACCCGGGTCCTTATGCCTGGGGTAGGCCACCGAGCTATCTCCCCAGCTCCGACTTTCTCTGGATTGACTAAACAGTTTTTCATTAATTCTTGTTTTAATACTTCCACTTTTGTTTCTTTATTGTGGCAAAATATAGATTATATAAGATAGCCATTTTCATTATTCTACATGTGCAAGTCAGGGGCTTGTAATTATATCCAAAATATTGCACAACTACTGATACCCACTTCCAGAGTTCTTAATCTAAAAAAAAAAACTATAATCATGAAGACAATGATTGTTCAATCTTCTCAACTCCTCAGCACCTGGTAATACCTATTTTACTTTCTTTATAGTAATTTGCCTATTTTAAGTGCTTCATATAAGAGGAATCACACAATATTAATCTTTTAGGTGTGGCTTATTTGCTTAGCGTAATTTTTTTCCTTTTCTTAATTTTTAAAAGCTTTTTTCAAAGAGTCTTGCTGTCCCACACAG
>NW_004524973.1:311082-315583 GCF_000260255.1 Octodon degus | reverse complement strand
TTCCAGGTCCCTCAGCGGGCCCTTGTCCCCTTTTCCGGGGCAGGGCCTGTGTGACCACTCTGCTCAGCCAAGCTGAGGCTGCACTGAGGCGGAGACAGCAGAGGAGACCGGATGCCAACAGCCTTCACGCACTGCAGGGAAACAGGCCTGTCCCAGGACACAGACACTTCTGTCTCGGTGCTTCGGGGTGCATCTCCTGAGCTTCAGGACCTGTGCCCTTAGGAACACGGAATGTCATCAGGTCGTGCCTGCCTGACTTTCTGTTGAGTTTTCTGAGCTTCTACTCCCAGTGGGCAGAAAGTCTGAGTAGACCGTGTGGTAGCACATGCAGGAGGCTGAGGCAGGATCACTGTGAGTCCAGGGCCAGCCTGGGCTACACAGTGAGTTCAGGGCCAGCCTGGACAATCGCTTGGTGGTTTTTTGTTTGTTTGTTTGGTTTGTTTAGTTTTTTTAATGCAGTACCGGGGATTGAACTCAGGATGCGGCGCTTGCCAGGCAAGCACTTCTACTGACCTATCACCCTGTCCCCTGGACTACATGTCAAACACCTGTCTGAGAAAGATCAATGAAAAAATAAAGCACATCCCCTCTACCAAAAAAAAAAAAAAGAGTCTTGCTGTCTATAGGGAGACACCTGCAGACAAAGTTTGATTCTTTATGGAGACACAGTTAGTCCCCATTTCCCTTCCTTGTCCTCATCCACAGCTAAATAACTAGCTGCTCCCTCTGAAAGGTGGCCGCAGTCCTGTGGTCCAGGGGAGACCAGCACAGGCTGTAAGCCTCTGGTCCTGAGTCAGTGAATCATCCTCACCCTCTGACTCTGATTCTTCTGAAGACTCAGGTGTGCTCTCTGGCAAGTCATCTTCTCCCATCTGCTGGAACCTTCCTGACTAGGCATCCCACATGTACTTAATGGTCACCTTGAATTTGACCATCTCATGGCCAAAGACCTTCAGGATGCAAGCCTGCTCTGGGGTCAGCATATCAACCTCCTTGCATACCTCACAGTCAGACAGTAGGGTCACCACACCTCTCCTAAGGGCAGTAGGCAATGTCAGCTGCCTCAGCTGAGGCTCCCTGGAGTGAGAGAGCTGCTCCAGAAGCCCTGGATCCAGGGTCACGGTGAAAGTTGCTTTGTTTCCAGCTCAGGCAAAGTCCATTTCTGTGTATTTCGTAAACCACTCATTGACCTCTTCCTTCATGCGGTTGGTGAAAAGGGGGCCAGTGTAACCCCTCAACTTCTTACAGACCTGGTGCAGGTTGTCATTGTACTCGTCAGCTGGGCTTCGACCCAAGGCCACCATCATCACCTTGTTTTTTGCCAAAGCACATCTGGCTGTGTTTCCAGGCATTCCAGATGTCCTTCAGCTTGCTGTTGCTCATGATGGCCACAGAGAAAATGAAGAGGTACTGGTATGTGTCCACACATTTCCAAAGTTCTTCTATCAGGTTCTGTTTCAGTTCTAAGCTTTTCTTGGAAGTTTTTGTTAAGGAAACTTTCTTGTCTCACTTAGATTTGGGCATCTGCTTAGCATAATTTTGGAAGACTCACTTATGTTGTGTCATCTATAAGAATTTCATTATTTTTAATTCTGAAAAATGTCCTATCATGTGTGCAAGCCACATGCCACATTTTACTATTCATTTGTTGGTGGATATCTGGGTTGTTGCCACCTTTTGGCTACTGTGAATAATGTTATGAATACTGGTGCACAAGTATCTATTTATGAAACAACTTTTAATTCTTTGGGGTACATACCAAGGAGTTAACTGCTAATCATATGCTAATTCTATATTTAATTTTTTAAAGCAGGACAATCCTAAGACATTTTTTCATGTCTCTTTTTCCTTTTATTACCTTTTTAATTTTACAAACATGTACTTTAAAGAGAGTTTAGTAATAACTTATATGACATTAGAAGCAGTACACATTTAGAAGATGAAAATGATAGGTATTTCAAGCAAGATTATAGTGTTACACATTGCTATCCTCAGTGTAGTTGCTTAGTTCACAAATATCAGCATATAAAGTTAGTCAAGGTGAGATTTCTGCCCATTTACCACTATTTTCAAAAATATGATGAAGATTCTTAGGACCATTGTCTTTTTAAAATTAATTTCATTGAGAAACAAATAGCAATTAGATAGTTTCAAAATTGATTAATAGGAAAATTTCAATAATTAATATATTGCTTATTGATCTCTTCATATGTATATTTAATTTTTTGAAGAATTATCAAATTATTTGCCACAGTGTAGCTGTACTCTTATTGTGCCACTTGCAATACACCCTTTTATTGTTATACTAGCAATGCACAGGGCTCTGGTTTCTCCAGATCCTCACCAACATTTATTATTTTACTAAAAATACAATATCCATGCTAATAGATGTGAAGTAGTATCTCACATCCCCACTTCTTTACAAAAGAAGTTTAACTAGAGCATAGTCATAGGCTGCATCTGAAGGGCAAGTCCATGGGACACATGTGCAGGTAAAGAACCTGGCTCAGAGAAAAAAAGGAAGTAAACTGGTAGGAGGGGTAAAATGGGATCCATCTTTGCCTACTTACAGACTTGGGATCAGGTGTAACATGACTTGGCTGAGTCCTGGATGGTTAGCTAGTCTCACCTCGTCTATGCTATATTTGTTAACTACTAGTTGACAAGGATGCCTCACATCATTTGATGCATTAATTTGTATCCTGCTATATCTGCATTGAAGGAGACCCAACACTTACCTCTCAATGCTAAGTGAAAAGCAAAGAAGTTATTATTTTTTCTTTTGTTTTCTTCATTGTGGGCTATAGATAAACTATACACAAATTGATGGTTTTGAACCTTAGACTAAGAGAAGATCAGCTCTTCTGAGCATGCTGCTAAGTTTCATAGTCCTTTCACAGTCCAAATCATAGGTGAGGGTTTGAAACCTCAAGATTTCAAATCAAAGTGAAAGGAGATATCCACCTAATGAGTAAACAGGGACCTACATCACTCTGAAGTAGAACACAATCCATTTTATTTGTATAAAAATAATGACCTCAGGTGAAGTAAAGAATATTATTCAGAAAGCCCAGTTCATTATATAAAACTAACCCGACACATTCATTGCAACTGCCATTTTGGCACTAGCCTACTTGTACTCTCAAAAATGTACTCTTTCTCTCTGAAAATCTGTAATTTTTAAATAAATTCAGGGCCAGCCAGATAGCTCAGCAGAATAAGCACCTGCTTAGGCAAGCGCAGGAACCGGGGTTCAATCCCCAGCACCACAAGCTGCACCAGCTTTGCCCTTGGGCATGCTGAGCCAGCCACGGAGACCCAGAATGGTGGTGGCACAGGCCTGTAATCCCAGCACTAGGAGGGCTGAAATCAGGAGGATCATTATGATTCTAAGCTGCGTAGTGAGACCCTGTACCAAATACTAAACAAATAAATAAATAAATTCGACCTATACTCTATATGAGTGCCTGTCCAAAATCCTTTGTGAAAGACACAAAATCGAGGTAGGCTGCCAGATCTTTGAGGTGTTTGGACCTCACAATATTAGGACCTGGTTTCTGAGTAATGAACCATTAGAAGCTTGTGTGAATTTGATCTAAAGTTAATGATTCAGAAAATACAGGAAAAAGTCAAAGAAAAATCACATCTCATTTGCTTTCCATGTCTAGGGAAAGAATTCAACTTTAAGGTAAAGCAGGCATACGGAATATCAAATAGCCATAGCCAGAAAAAAACACCTCCATGACACATCATAGTTAAAATCCCAGAAATTCAGATAGAGACTACAAATAGCTGATAGAGAAAAATATTGAGCAACATATAAAGGGAAAATTATTAGAGTAACCGCAGATTTTCCAACACAAAACTTAAAGGTGAAAGGAGTTTGAATCAAATCAAACCCTAAGAGCCAGTTCCACAAAATCAATGGAAATTCCATGTAATGCAAAGATATTCCAATACAGAAAAGAAAAGAAATGATATTAGACTTCATTGAAATTAAGACTCTCTGGCCTGGGCAGTGGTACAATGCTTCCCTACTGGGAAAGGCTCTGGGCTTGATCCCCAGCATTAAAAAGAAAATGTTAAATAAATATTAAGAATCTAACCAAGCCATTTTATTATTAAGTGTTTACTTAAGAGGAAAGAAAGTTCGTCTATATAAATATTTGTGCACAAATGTTCATAAAATATTTACTTGTAGTAATACCCAAAAGATAAAAACACATAAAGTATTCATCATCATGTTTTTGGATAAACAACAAATTGGGGCACATCCAGGCAATAGAAGGAAGGAAGGTAAAAAGGAAGAAAGGGAAGAAAAACAAAGGAAGACAGAGAGAAAGGTCAAATGAAAGAGAGGGAAGGAAGGAAAGGAAGAGTGAGGGAGGGAGGGTACGAGAGGAGGGGAGGAAAGGGTAGCGAGCAAAAGGAGAAAGAAAGGAAGGAGAGAGAAAGGCACGAAAGGGAAGGGAAGGGAAGGGAAGGGAAGGGAAGGGAAGGG
>NW_004524973.1:298786-310982 GCF_000260255.1 Octodon degus | reverse complement strand
GAATGGAGGGGAGGAAAGGGAAGCCAAGGCAAGGAAAAAGGAAGGGAGGGGAGGAGACAAGAGAGGAGAGAAGGGAAAACAGGAGAGAAAAGAATCCTGAAGTGTTGAAAACTCGACTACTATGTGAAATGATGTACAAAAGGGAATTTGAATAATTCCTTTCTACTCCTAACCAAACATTTTTATTGATGTTCATGAGACATAAGCCAATAAGAAATATTTGTTGAATAGATGCCATAGTTGGATTAAACTAGTTACTTGCATTACTTCATTTGGCGAGCAGGTAGAAGGCTTAGATGTCATTTGGTCTAACATTAGCAAAATCACATGAACTCAGAAGTCACTTGAATTCCACAATTTCACTGACTTTGTGGTTCAAGCCCTAGATTTTGCAAGTGTAAGGTGAACTATCTCAGGCTTTTCCCTAAAAAACAAAGCAATGTAATCAGCTGGCTTCTTTTAATTCAATAATTCAATCTATTGGAGGGATATTTTTTACCTGTCTTTCTAGCATCAGTAACTGTGTTTGGGAAGCTTTCGATGTCACATTTTATGCAGTTTCACTGCAAGGTCAAACTGGAAACTGAGGGAGGAACAGGTGGTGCTAGCAGCACTATGAAGTGAAGCTATCAGAAATACACTGGTTCTTGCTGGCTCTGAAAAAGGCAAAGGATAAAAAATATAAGATCTCTCTGGGTAAAGAAAATTTAAGTAAAGATATACTAAGTTCACACATTTCTTATATATCATTTTCAATAAGTATTTTGTAATAATTATTCCTGATTGAGCAAATAGCTTATACTATCACCATTATTTTAATAAATTTCATACTCTGGCCACCAGAGGCCAGAGCTTTTGGGCTTTGGGAACACTAGAAAAATGCAGTTTCCATCCAAGTCAACAAGGTACTCAGTCTAGTGGGAACACGCTTATATAGAAACACAACTTCTAAAAATGTGTTATCAGAGCTCTGACAAGACTAAAAATAAGGGACTCTGGGAATGCAGAGGAATGATCTTAAATTATAGCAAGCGAGGTGATAGGTGGGATCAGGATAGGCATCTCTCAGAGTATATAATCATGCAGTAGATGCTACTGTCATCCTATTATCACTATTAATTTGTATAACAGGGAAATGAATACCACAAAGGTTGTGTGACTTGTTCAGGATCACACAGCAATACGAAGGAGGGGCAGTTTTCAACCTTAGGCCTGTCTGAACTATGGGCCTCATACAGTTTGCATCACCTTAATTTCACTCTTTACAACTGTGTTGTTTGTTTTTACTCATGGCCACTAGCTACCCTTCTTGGACTCTGTTGGCTGGAAGTTAAAATAAAATCTAAATGCAGTATTAGGATCAATGAAATATGTGAAGGTTAGTGAAAAGGAAAGAAATAAATTATTAAAAATTTCAGAATGGGAACATCATTAAAAAAGAAGGGGCCTGTACACCTATAGTCTTCCCTATACAATCTAGTAGCTGCTTGGCCAGCAAGATCTAGGGCAGTGATAGCAAACTTATGGCATGCATGCCCAGCAGGATGTTAGTATCACTGAAAGCTCTAAAAGATTCACCATTGGAAATGCTCCACAACACTAGCCATCCATGAAATGCAAATTAAAACAACACTGAGATAACATCTCTCCCCACAAAGAATGGCTATCATAAAGAAATCAACCAACAACAAATATTGGAGAGGCTGTGGGGAGAAAGGAACCCTTCTCCACTGCTGGTGGGAATGTAGACTGGTACAACCATTATGGAAATCAGTGTGGAGACTCCTTAAAAAACTAGGACTGGAAATCCCATTCAAAGCAGCTATCACCCTACTGGGAATTTTCCCAGAGGAACAGAAAACGTTATGTCACAGTGATATATGTGTACCTATGTTTATAGCAGCACAACTTGTGATAGCCTAATCTTGGAAAAAAACAAGATGCCCATCACTTAAGAAATGGATGACAAACATGTGGTATTTTTATACAATGAAATACTATTAAGCTATAAAGAATGATAAACTTGAAGCCTTTATATATAAGTGGATTCCACTTGAAGATATACTCATACGTGAAATAAGCCAGACCCACATTTGTAAATATCATAGTCTCCCTAGTATAAGAATTCAAAGGAAGAAATAAAAATAGAAAGGTATAACACAATTAAAAGGAAAGTGAGAACTTGAGGATTAGACAACGAAGAGAGGGCAAGGAGAAAAGCTAGGAAATATGACAGGGGCAAAGTCATACATTTATATGCACAAGATGGGTAAGGCAACGATCCTGAGAATCTTCAGCAGGTTTTGGAAACTAGCAGTTAATTGGTAGGATTCTCACCGACTAACTATATATGCTGATACCTGTCAACTAAGCAACTGCACTGAAGAAAGCAATGTGTAATAGTAGGGTCATGCTTGGAATGCCTGTCATTCTGGTCTTCTAATTACATTCTGCTTGTGATAACATACCAATTACTGCCATACTGTCTCTCAAGTAAATGTTTGGTTTCTTTTTTTTAAAAATGGGTAATAAATGAAAACAAGAGACAAAAAAAAGTCACAGGACTATCCTGCTACAAGGCTCTACATGGTTAAATTTCTAAATTTCTGTGTAAAAATATGTAAATGCTTATTCTCATTTTTAAAATTTTTTATCTTTTTAATTTTTTCTCTTCATATTCTGGAGGGACTCAAAGTTTAACATATCAATACTAGATGAAAAATACCTATTCCATGTTATGTTTAAGATGTTTGATATCCAGACAGATAGTGAGGTTAAGCTCAACTGCCTATGTTGTAGGGAAATAATATCATTAAGCTTCTCTTCTGGAGGGTTAACAACTTAAGTTTGCAGACCAAAAATTAGAGAAAAAGGAGGGCCACAAGGATAGCCAACATTTTGGCCCTAGCCTTTTAAGGTCAGTGAAGACTCAGGACATAGGAGAACCTGTACTGTAACATCATGTAACTCAGTTGTGTCCCAAATTTTCTGATCAAGGAAATTATGGGGCCACAGAGGAAAGTGATCAATGATGTAGAGTGTGCCTAAGGAGAGTCACATGGAGGGAAAACATGCTCTCAGGCTTTCACAGAGAACAAATTAGTGAAGCAATGGCCGTGACTCATCCACATGGCTGACACTGGCAAAGGATCTACAAATTGCAGTAGAGGGTTTCAGGTTAAATCCTGAGGGGATTTTACTGACCTTATCAGATACAAAAGTTATATTTCTTATTATATAGGTTTTGCATTATCTTGTTCTTAACCATCCAGCAGAAAAATATGAAAGCAAAGTATAAAAAGTAAAGCCATATTAATATGCTGAGCTGTAAAAGGCTCAAGTCAACAACTTCAGACATTGCCAGTCTTACGGAAAACCCACTACTATTATTGGCTAGTGGACTATATTGGAATATTTTGTTCAATTCATGCTCCTACAATATTTAAGTGACAGTGGAATTCCCTTCTCCGACAAAACTAACCAAAAAATGGTATAGAAATGAACAACCATTTTGTATCAGTATACTCAAAATAGGATAGATATACAGCTCCATTCTGTTAATTCAATGAATGGAGAGGTTTGTTCTAATAGTGTTTGAGACAGGATATCATGTCTGCATCTTGTACAATGAATAACCACTAACACAACAATATGCAACATATTAATTATTGAAAATGTGCTAGTAGTCAGTTGTGAAATTGTCTCATTGTTATTTCTCAAAATTATTTTAAAAATAAATAAATAAAATAAAATTCTTCAGGGGAAAAAAAAGATTCATCATTGGGTCGGGGAGATAGCTCAGTAGAATAAGTGCTTCCCTGGCAAGTGCAAGGGCCTGAGTTCAATCCCTAGTTATGAAAAAAAAAATTCACCATCACTAGTCCCTGGAAGGTCTTTCAGTCATTTTCTGGCTCCTTTCCACAGAAAGGCCATGAAGTGCAAACTGGGTGCAGCTGGGACAGGGCTCTTGGATGGGCCTTTCATCTCATCTTTCCCAGGTCACAGCAATTTCTCGTGATCAGACACCATTTCGATAGGGACACAGAAGGCAGCCACAGACAGAGCATAGAAATTCCCAAGATGAGGCCTAGAATATTGTTGCCACTTTCTAAACCTGCTTTTTCTTTAAGTGGGGTTATCTTTCCTGTACAATGTCCTACTATGATCCTTTGGACATGGGAATCAAAAGTTGAAAATAGTTTATATGCCATATGAAGTTTGGGTTGATGTATACAATTTTACACAATGAAAAAATAGCACCATTCCTCATAATAAATAGAAGTTGATGAATGTGCCCAAACCATCACCTTCATACTTGATAAAACAGCAGTACTTTTCGACTGGGTGTGATGGCGCGCACCTGTAATCCCAGTGCTTGGAAGGCTGAAAACAGGAGGATTACTAAGCGTCCAATTTACATAGTGAGACCCTGTGGACTTTGCAGTAAATACATTTAAAAAACAGCAGTACTTTATGTGTAGGCTCATCATGTAGTTTACTTCACAAAGGTTATAACCTTGCAAAGGACTATGACAAAATCTACAACTCAATGTGTCTTTCCTTCATACTGTATCTTATATAATCCCTTTTCCTTCATGTCCTTACCTATAAGTAGGTTTGAGGCAAACAACTGTTTCCTAAGGTTGTTTTACATATTAGAGTTAATATATGTATAAATACATACTAAAATAGTACTTAACACATGCAATCATATAATTTTTACCTGCTAGATTTACCTATCATGTAACGTAGAAAGATAATTTTCAGGCAATAATATTAATCCCAGGTCTGTTATATTCAGCTATTGAAATGAATATTTTAAATGAATTAAAATACAAATAATGTCTAGAGGTAAACTATTTTCAGAAGGATTCATATAACTACTTGAAGTCCAAAGTTGTTAAATTTCTGTAATTTGTAACTATGAAATTTTATTTTTTAAGTTTTATTCAGTGGCCTTTAGTACTGCAAAATATTGCTTAACAGTTTGTGAAAGTGTCTTTAGATTTTAAGGTAAATACAATAAAGACCTTATCTTTCAATTTTTAAAATAACAAATTTGATTGTAAAGTATTAATTGTTGTTTGGGAAGGAGTAGTAAAATGTTGTGTCTAACTGTTGGAATCAAGAATATCTCAGTACATGTTCATAATCCTGATTATAAGTAGAATGAGACAAGCACTTACTATATGCCAGACATCGTTAGAAGCATTTAATATATATTTTTCATTTACACTTTACAACAATCTAGGAGGCATGCACTGTTACTGTGTCCAATTGACTTACATGGGGACATAGGATCCTGGGTCAACTAATTTGTCCAGGAACAGTTGGCTAATGAGGAAATCGATTTCAAACCCAAGAATTTGACTCCAGAGTCAAACTCCAATAGATGTAAAAATTTAACCTTCACAAAACTGCCCTGAGCCTCATAGTTCATATATGGGAAACAGGAGTAAATGTTGGATTTCTGACATGGGGCGGGGGGGAGAGGTGGCGAGATTTGTTTCACTAAAATCATTTTACTTCTTGGGCTGATGGTGTAGCTAAGTGGCAGAGAATTTATCTAGCATATGTGAGGCTCTAGGATCCATCCCCAGCACTCCAAAATAAAGAAAGAAAAATGATCTATTTCTTGCAAATTATTTAAGAAATAACCATGAGAGCTTTGGCATACATTCTCAATTTTTTTTAATTCTAAAGGTTGTTTATACTATAAATGTCCACCAAGTTTTTATTTTTATTTATTCACTGTAGTATCAGGGATTGAACTTGGGACCTTGTACTTGCTAAGCAGGAACTTATGCTGCTGAGTTATCTCCCTGGCCATAGGTTTTTACTCTTATTCATGTTTTTTTAAATTTTTTTCCCAATGGTGGGGGCCTGCCCCGTAGCTCAGTTCTTTAAGTGGCTGCTTCAACAAAGCAGTCAGGCTCAGGTTGCTGTGTTTCGATCCCCACAACTCAAGCCAGCCAAACCTGCCCTGAAGGCATTCAGAGAAAAAAAAAAACAATGGTACATAGTTCTTTCCAGACCTATCAAAGACCTCATATTTATTTTTATCATCAGACATTAAGAAAACACACCAAAAAAGAAAACACAAGAAGGAGAGGGCAGTTTTCAAAGGATAAGGCCATTTGGTTGTACAGATTGTGGGAAGATGACAGCAGGATCTATACAGTTTTTCGGCCTATCCAAATAACTACATAAAACAGAATAACTAGAAAACAAAAGTGAAATGCATAGCTAATATTTTCAGAAAAATCTAAGTTATATGATATGACCCAAAACCTTCAAATACAAATGGATGAGGACAAAGCACAAATAGTCACATCACCAACATGACACCCACCTCTGTGCAACAGGAAAAAGAAATAGTGCCCTCCATATCTGTGGATCTTGTACCTGCAGATTCTGCAGTCACAGCTCTTGTATCCAGGTTTAACCAACTATAGGTCAAAAACATTTTGGGGAAAATTGTACCTGTACTAAAATATACAAGGGCTGGTGAAACAGCTCAGTGGACTAAGCACCTGCTTTGACAAGTGCAGGGACCACAGTTCGCTCCTTGTCCCTCATGCTCTGCCAGCCCCACCCCCACAGCTCACTGAGCCAGCGAAGGAGTCTGGGCATGGTGGCACGCCCTTGTAATCCCAGCGCTGGGGAGGCTGAAAACAGGAGGATCACTATGAGTCCAAACTGCATAGTGAGACCCTGCACCAAATACATTAATGGAAAAAAAAGATAAAATGTACAGATTTTTATTGTCATTATCCCCTAACCAATATAGTATTACACCTGTTTATATAGCTGTACAATAAATTAGATATTAAAAATAATCTAGACAGGATTTAACAGACATGGGAAGATTTTCATAGATTGTGTGCACATATTAACCTCCCTTTTTCCTGTGGTGCTAGGGGAGAAGCACAATTCAAATGAAATGAACAAGCGAGAAGGAAATAAAGTACAAACCTATGTTGTCTACATATATTCATACATGTGGACTCAAGCACTTGAAACATAGCTAGTCACAATTGAGCATGTGCTATAAATTGAAAACATATTTTGAAGACTTAATAGGATAAAAATGTAAAATATTTTTGGGAGGTTGTACTAGGAATTGAATGCAGGGCCTTTGAATGCAGCTGAGCTACACCCAAACCTTTTACTTTGAGACAGATTCTCATTAAATGGCTTATAAGGGACTCAAATTTATAATCTTCCTTAGTTTTCCAGACTACTGGAATTATAGGCATGCATCATCACAGCTGGTTTCATTAGTAACTACTACAGTGACTGTGTGATAAAATCATAACTTTTGATAGGTTGAGTAAAATAAGTTACTAAAATTGAGCTAGGCATGATAGAACATGCCTATAATCCTAGAATTTAGGAGTCTGAGGCAGGATTGTGAGTTTGAGGCCAGCCTGGGCTACATTGTGAGTTCATGGCCAGCCTGGACCACATATTTTAAAACCAACCTACCAAAAATCTTTGAACTAGAGTCTGTTTACACATTTTAAGATTTGGCTACTACAAAATTGTAAATTACATGTATAGCTACTAGACAGCACTCCATATTACTAAGGTTTCAAATGTCTAAATGGCATTTTAAGTGAAAAAGTCAAGTAAGCAGCTGGATATATATTATATTAGTACAAGGGAATCAGTGTGGATGGAAACTCAATATTTATATTAACCAATTTAAAAATGTTTAAAGATGAGACTAGATGGGATATCCTAGGAAGTAAAAGTGTAGTAAAAAAAAGGCCAAAAACTGAGGTCTAGGCACTTCAATGTTCAAAGGTGTTAACACTAGAAAAGGTGTTGGAAAATGTGGGGTGAAAGTATAAGAACAGTCTCTAAAGACCAAGAAAGAGTGCCTGTCAAGGAGCAGAGTGTGATCAATGCTGTCAAATGCTGCCAAAAGTTTGAGTGAGTGAAGTCTAAGAAGTTTCTACCACATTCTTCAGTGGCGAGGTCTGTTATATAACAGTATTTGGTATTTTCAAAAAAGGAAGGAATATGGAAAGGGCCAAAGGTCAAGAGAACAAGAAGCCTATGGTCAACAGGGGCTATATAGATCCTGATATCGTGAGCCTGAGTTAAAAGACACTGAATTATGGTCTACTCCCAGGAAGATAATAAATTCAGGAGACCCACCAAAATACTAGCATGTATTAGAGGGGATTGTATCTGTAATTTAGCCCACAATACTAGAATTGCTTCCCTAACATCCTGGATTTTGAGTTCCACATGCACAATGTAGTAATCCTTTCTCAAAAAAAAAAATTGTTGGGGCTGGAGAGATAGTTTAGAGCCATAACACCTACCTGGCAATCACAAAGATCCAAGTTCAATCCCCAACCCCATATGCCAGGTGCGTTGTCTTGGCCTGGGAGGCAAGCACTCTGTCTTGGCCCCAGAACATGGCATGGTGGCACACACCTGCAATCCCAGCACTTGGGAGGTTGAGGCAGGAGGATCTCTGCAATTTTGAGACCAGCCTGGGGGCTACAAAAGCGAGCACAAAACCAGCCCAAACTGTATAGGGTGACCCTGTCTCAGAAAGAAAAAAAAAGGTGTGGGGATATAGCTCTATGCAAAAGCCCTGAGTTAATCCCCAACACTGTAAAAGAAATCTGGGGTACACAGAGGTGCAAGGGGGTATTGTACGGTTGGAGCCACTACTAAAGATATTCTTGGGCTATCACTAAATCCCTGGGGCCCAGCTACAGAGCTTATTATGCATACAGACTAGCCACTGATTTTTTCACTACCTGGAGCAAAAGTATAAATTGATGTTCCCTGGCCAATGTTTTCCATATCCTCTTCTCATTGCCAGTTATGTCTTCCACTTATGATGGTGAATCTTTTTAGAGACCCAGTGCCCAAACTGCTACCCCCAAACCCACTTGTTCATTGCAAAGTGCCAACAGTGCAATTAAACCTGAATACTAAGGTTTTAGTTTAGAAAATATAAGTCACACACTTGGCTCAGGAGACGACAGAAGGCTGTGTGCCTGTTGCAGCATACATGTCTTAAGTTTGCCACCACTGTCCTATACATGAGGTATCTCATAATGAACCCTATCTAACAACACTTCAGCCTGTACTGACAAACTTTCTTTATTCTTCAGTAGTACAGACAGATTTTTTCCACCTTTGGGCCAAAGAATGTATGAATAACAGTCACTGACTTTCCATCCTCAGGAAGGACCCTGAGAGTAAGGCCTTGCAGACGATAAAACCTTAGGGAGTGAGAATATATGAAACATTTTCTATAAAAATGTCAGGGTGTTGGGAACCTTGTTCCTGTGGACTTTTCAGTTCTTTAAGTGTAAATATAGAATAAACAGGACTTATGTAGAACCTTCCTAAAATATGAGGCCCAGGACTAGGCCAGGGTCTATAACTATATTGGTCACATACTAGAAAAGCAGAAAGGAGAAATATGAACAGTAAAGTTTTGTTTCCCCTCTAGAGTAGCTGTATTTTTTTTTCATTTAGCCTTTAGCAATAGCCACAACATTATTCTGATCTGAAAAACACTGAGCTCCATCACAGAAATAGTTATATGATGAAAGGAAAAAAAATGTAAAAATTGAGACCATGCTGCTTATTATTTCAAAAAATAGATATACTGTCCATATCAGTGTACCCATGCATCTCTCTACATATACACACATTTTCACTTTATAACTACTCACAAGCTTAGCCACTTTTTAAAATCTTTATTTTTAAAGAGTACAAAACAGTATCAAAACTGAAAAATTACAAATGACAAAATGTCACTAAACAAAATATGAACTTCACAGTACTTGTTCCATTACATAATTTTGTGTTCAAATTAGTTATTCATATTATCAGATATATTAGTACAAAATTGAAAAAAACATCTGTATGAGAAAGGAAAAACAATTGAAAAAAGGAGACACAACAAATTAAGCATTAACTGCTCCTTTCCACAGACCAGCAGAAATCCACAATACGGCTGTACAAATCACTCTGCTTACATACACAGATATCTCTTTCTCCCACTCCCTTTACAATGACTATCCATCATTTTCTTTAGCTGACTATTTTCCAGTTAGTCATTAACCTTGAGTTGGTCTAGGACCTATCCCAGCCCAGAACTCAGGAGCTCCAGTTGTTCTCTGTAGAAAATGAAACCTTTTGCTCTCAATTTCTTGATCCAAGCCTCCTTACTCTCATTTGGGTTATCGGCTCATCTGACCTCATTCCTTACCATATTTGATTCTGTACTTTCTTTTCTGATCCTAGAAATTGCCATTGCTTTTTTTCTACTACCTTGAATTAAATTTTGTGCTCCTTTTTGTGCCAGTTGCAAATCACTTATGCTAAGAGGGTACATAGTGTTTTATGTGGTTAAGTTCCTCGGCGGAATTCCATGTCCAACTCACTAGTAACAGTGAATGATTACTAGGGCAGAATTTTATTTTTTCTTGCCCTTCCATATAATCAGCTAATAATTTTAACAACTTTCTTTAATCCTCCAAATATGACATAGAACAAGATTATTTAACACAAAAAATTATACTTTAAAACAAAACCAAACATTTTAGTAAGATAATTACATAAACACAACTTACAAAACAGAACTCTCAACCCAGAGGCAAAGTCAGGCTCTTACCAGGAAAGGACTGGAATCAAGGGCCAACAATATCTCACAGGTAAGCATAAGTATACATCCAGCAGATGGAAATGTATTCTTTTTGTGGGTCGTGCAGAATGCTAATCACAGAAAGGGTCACAGTGCAGGAGGTGTAGAAGAGGAACCAACACTCTCTACTTCCTCTTGCTCTCCTGAAAGGGCAGCCAGAGCATCTAGCTCAGGCAGCAAGGCACGCCTAAGACTAGCAGGGCTAGGAGTACGAATAGAACTCAGGCCATGGATCCTAGAAGAGGAACTCTGGCCAGAAAATGTAGTAGAGGAAGAGGAGGGACTTAGGTCTGGAGATGAAGAGAAGGAGGAAGAAGAGATGGCATGCTCTGTAGTAAACCTAGGAAAATACCTACAAGGAGGTGAGGGTGAGGAAGCACGCATACGGACGGCATGCCAAGCAGGCTGGGATGGAGGGCTTCGGGCCTCAGGATCAGGAGAACGTGAAGTGGCGACTCGCCCTGAGTAAGGTTTCTTCCCCCTTGACACAGGCAGAGCTCGGAGGCTGACAAGTGATGACCTTTTTGGAGTGGAACTTCTCAGAGGAGCACAGCAAAACGAGCTTTGAACAGCAGGGCCTGGTAGGATCGCATGGTTGCTTTGAACAACTTCAGACAAGGACACGCTGCTGCTGCTGCTGCTGCTGTTGTTGTTGCTGTTGCTGTTGCTGCTGCTGCTGCTGCTGCTGGCAGGGCGGTGGACACCAGGGCCAGATCCTGATGCAATGCTGTGGAGAACACAGCCAGGCGGGGTGGCACGGATGCGGCCACCATGGCCAGATCTCGATGCACTGCCACGATGAACACGGCAAGGTGGGGTGGCACACGTGCTTTTAACAAATTCAGGCTGGGAAGCACTATTGCTGCTGCTGCTACTGGCATGGCGACAGCCCTCATGGCCAGATCCCAACACACTGCCAGCAAGAACATGGCCAGAGTGCGTAGTGCGGGTGCAGTGGCTGCTATCAGGGGCAGACCCCAACGCACTGCCAAGGAGAACACGGCCAAAAGGGGTAGCAAGGTCACAGGTGCGTGTGTGGGCACGGGCACGGCCCTCACGGCCAGACCCCAACACACTGCTGCGGAGAACACGGCCAGGTGGGGTGGTGTAGGTTCTTTGTTCAAGTCCAGCCCGGGAGGTACTGCTGGTGCTGGTGCTGGTGCTGCTGCAGGCACGGGTGCGGGCACAGGTACCAGTGCGGGTGCGGGTGCGGCCACGGCCCTCAAGGCCAGACCCCAACACACTGCTGTGGAGAACACGGCCAGGTGGGGTGACACGGCTGCGACCATCATGGCCAGGCCCCGACGCACTGCTGCGGAGGACACGGCCAGGCGGGGTGGTGCGCCTGCGACCCTCAAGGCCAGACCCCAATGCACTGCTGTGGCGAACACGGCCAGGTGGGGCGGTGTAGGTACTTTGTTCAAGTCCATGCCAGGAGGTACTGCTGGTGCTGCTGCAGGCACGGGTGCGGGCACAGGTACCAGTGCGGGTGCGGGTGCGGCCACGGCC
>NW_004524973.1:297569-298341 GCF_000260255.1 Octodon degus | reverse complement strand
GGCCAGGTGGGGTGGTGTAGGTGCTTTGTTCAAGTCCATGCCAGGAGGTACTGCTGGTGCTGGTGCTGCTGCAGGCACGGGCGCGGGCACAGGTACCAGTGCGGGAGCGGGTGTGGCCATGGCTCTCAAGGCCAGACCCCAACACACTGCTGCGGAGAACACGGCCAGGTGGGGTGGTGTAGGTTCTCTGTTCAAGTCCATGCCAGGAGGTACTGCTGATGCTGGTGCTGCTGCAGGCACGGGTGCGGGCACAGGTACCAGTGCGGGTGCAGGTGCGGCCACGGCCCTCAAGGCCAGACCCCAACACACTGCTGCGGAGGGCACGGCCAGGCAAGGTGGCGCGCCTGCGGCCCTCAAGACCAGACCCCAACGCACTGCTGCGGAGGACACGGCCAGGCGGGGTGGCGCACCTGCGGCCATCATAGCCAGGCCCCGACACACTGCTGCGGAGGACACGGCCAGGCGGGGTGGTGCGCCTGCGACCCTCAAGGCCAGACCCCAACGCACCGCTGTGGCAAACACGGCCAGGCGGGGTGGCATGCCTGCGGCCCTCAAGGCCAGACTCCAATGCACTACTGCGGAGGACACGGCCAGACAGGGTGGCGCGCCTGCGGCCATCATGGCCAAGCCCCGATGCACTGCTGCGGAGGACACGGCCAGGCGGGGCGGTATACGTGCTTTGTTCAAGTCCAGGCCGGGAGGTACTGCTGGTGCTGCGGGCACGGGTGCGGGCACAGGTGCCGGTGCGGGTGCGGGTGCGGCCACGGCACTC
>NW_004524973.1:279152-297469 GCF_000260255.1 Octodon degus | reverse complement strand
GTTACTTTGTTCAAGTCCAGGCCGGGAGGTACTGCTGGTGCTGCGGGCACGGGTGCGGGCACAGGTGCCGGTGCGGGTGCGGGTGCGGCCACGGCCCTCAAGGCCAGGCCCCGATGCACTGCTGCGGAGAACACGGCCAGGTGGGGTGATGTAGGTGCTTTGTTCAAGTCCAGGCCGGGAGGCACTGCTGCTGCTGGTGCTGCTGAGGGCACGGTTGCGGGCCAAGGTACCGGTGTGGGTGCGGGTGCGGCTATGGCCCGCAACGCCAGACCCCAACGCACTGCTGCGAAGAACACGGCCAGGCCTGGTGCCCCGACTGCACTGAGCATGGTCAGGTATGGTTGCACCATCACCGAGCGCAGGGCCTGAAGCACAAGCAGAGTCCTGAGCAGGTTTACAGGTGGGGGTAGTACTGCTATGGAGTGCAGGGTCCATCTGGACCACTTGGCTGCGGAGAGCAAGCCCTGGACGAGTTGCCTGCCTCTCTGGAGAAGCCTGAGAATGGTAGCCAGTACATGGCTCTGACCTCTGAGAAGATGGCGGCAAAAGCACCGATGACTGTAGTGTAGGCGCCCCAAGAAACTGAGGGCGCTCTGGAGATGTGGTAGCCTGTTTGCGGAGTGGCTGCTTCCTAGAACGGTTGCTCCTACGGCTCTTGGTCTGAGCCAAACACCCACCAGGAAACTCAGTGCCCTCTGGGACTTGCCCCACCTCAGAGGAGTTGCCCATCTGGGTGCCGAGACCTCTAAGGCATACACGGGGGTTGCGGCTGCCCTGGTGCTCGGAACTGTGCTCTGCTGACAAGCAGGTCTCGGAGGCTGCTGTTGGGTCTTCACCAGCCAAAATGGCCACAGAGCCGAGAGAATGTGCTGTGCCGCGTCTCATGGGATCACCTGACTGAGGCGCCCTTCCCGAAGCTGTGAGGACCAAGGGAATGGGATACTGATTACCAGTTCCGCAGGCATCCGCAGTAGCTAGGTCTGCATCCTCATTCTTCGGACCTCCAAGCACCTCATCCCGGCAGCACTTCTCCTTTCTGACTGATTGGGTAGCCATAATCCTAACTCTCACTCAGCGACACACCAGCGTGGCTGCTGCCGCGATCTGGGTGGAACTGGATCTGGTATCCGAAAGGCAGGTGGAGCCCGCTGAATCTCTGCCTCTGATTGGTGAGCTGGATTTTACGTCATTCCGATTTTCTCCGAACACAGTCGAAGTGCACGCTCCACCCTCCTTCGTTACTCTGGCTAGAACTGGAGGGTCGATCCCCCATCCCCCACCCCTCCCTTCCCAGGTCAGTAGTGTAACTCTCTAGCCTCAAACCTGGCTTCTAGGAGTTATGTTTCAATGTAGGGTCTTGGAGCAAAGGAAGTATATATGAACGACTTGAAGCACTCCAAAAGAGCTTGTCATGTGTTCACTTTGGCAACACATGTACAAGAAGCACTTATTAACATTAGCCTGGTGGCTCAATCTCAAGGGTTCATGTCTAAGGTATACCACGCTGATCAACATACTATACCTCCTAGTCCATGTGTGACCCCATAAAGGAACTGCTCCAGAACTCCTCCAGGCATCTGGATGATCCCACATTGGGTCTTGTGGGGTTTAAGGTGTGCAGAGGCCTGAAAGCAAGAAAAGGGATGGGGTCCATATGGCTTTGGCTGGTGATGTTAACCTTAGGATATACTGCCTTCTGCCTTGCTCAAGTCCAACACACGAGATACAGACTTAGTGTCTCCCAGTAAAATGCTTCTCCCTGCCTTGGCCCCTGAGGCATAGGCTGTCTTTTTAGCATACAAAGCAAAAAAGCAAACATAAGAAAACCAGCACTGGAATTCTCACACATCCATAGGTGAGTACTGGAAATGTTTAATTACATCTCAGGAATATAGTCATTCATACATATTTCATAGTTTTATGAAAACGGAATTTATACACACCTATTTTTGTAATCTGCTTTTTGAGTCCAGAAAAAAAAGCCTGTATCTCAATAACAAATTTCCATAAAGGTGTTTTGTAAGTTAAAAATATTCTTTCAAAGGAGGAAGATTATATTTTCAAATAGTCTTATACTGACCACTTTATAAATTCTTTCAAATTTTTCGCAAGAATGTTAGACACATTCTTGCTAAAAGTTGTTCACATTCCCCAATGTATTCTTGTGAATAAAATCTCAGAAGAAATATTTGGTACACATCTATGAACATCTAAAATTATTAAATAAAAATATTTTCACATTATTTTCTTTTTCACACTTTTCTTGAAAGTTGCTGTTACAACAATTTTAGAACAGGATAGTTAAAGGACTGGATGAGCAAAAACAAAAAACAAAGCACAGGGCCAAGTATATAATTTAGAGTCACAAGTGCCTGCCTGACAAGCACAAGGTCCTGAGTTTGATTCCTGGTACCAAAAGGAAGCAAAAAACACAACACAAACCAAACCACAAGTAGCCAAAGAAACCCTGATCAGAAAGAGCAAAGCCAGAATTACCATACTATCTGGCATCAAAATAGATGCTACACATCTATAGTAATTAAAGCAGCATAATACAGCAGAAAAATACATAAACCAAAGGAACAGAATACAGAAATACTTACAGATATTTAGAGTCAACTAATTTTCAACACAGATGCCTGCCAAGAAAATACACTGAGAAAAGGACAGCCTTCAATGAATAGTGCTAGGAAAAATGGATATCCACATGCAAAAGAATGAAACTAGTCCCTTATCTCTCATCATAGAAGATCAATGTAAACCACTAGGAAGAATGTATGCAATGTGTTAATTATTGAAACTGTCCTACCAATTTGGTTTGAAACTGTCTCATTGCTATTTGTTTCTCAATAAAATTATGGAAAAAATATTTAAAAAATTAAAAAATAAAAAAGAAGATAATGTAAAACTCATTAAAGACTTAAATATAAGATCTGAAAATATAAAATTACTAAAAAAAAACAAAAAACAGGGCAATTGCTTTAGCAAATTTCTCAGAGCAGGGGCCGGGAGATGGTTCAGTTGAATAAGTGCTTCCCTGGCAAGCGCAAGGTTCTGAGTTCAATCCCCAGTTCCGAAAAAAAAAAAAATTTCTCAGAGCAAATATTTTGGGGTATGATATCAAAAGTTCAGATAATAGGAGGAAAATAGACCAAAGGGATTGTACTAAACTAAAAAGCTTACACAGTAAAGGAAACAACCAGCAGAGTTAAAATATGAACTGCAGAGTGAAAGAAATGTTTTCAAACTATTCATCCAACAAGAGATTAACATCCAAGATATGGAGAGAATTCAATAGCATGTGCACATGTACACACACGCACGCATGCACGCGTGCACGCACACTCACTCAAAATTGGGCAAATCCCAGCACTTAAAGAAGCTGAAGCAGGATTGCAAATTTAAGTCCCCCCTGGGATACAGCTCAGTGGAAAAGTGCACCTCGGTTCAATCCCACGTATCACACACAAAAACGATAAGAAATCTATGGAGTATCATTTATTTTTTTAATCTAGAACAATACCAATTTCCAATAGTATTCCCAAGGATTATAGAAAAAACTTATATTGCTTTTACAGGATATTTTTGAGAAACTTTCAATGCCATGAGAAAATGATTATTAAAATTACCATAAAACAAAACCAAACCCTACACAATGTAGTGGTTTTACTCATTAATATTTATATCTTTTTTGTTACATTTACCTAGCTTTCTACATACCTTAAATTTTTGTAGTATAGTTGCTCTCAGCCTGGGGCATTTTGTTCCCCAAGGGAAACTTAGAAATTTCTATACACTGTTCCACTGATATCTAGTGCAACTCCTTCAATGCACATGAAAGCTTCCAATGATATAGAATTATCTGTCCCCAAATATCAATAGCATCAAGTCTCACAAATCTTGAGAGAGAACATTTAGGTATTTCAGAAAACCTTGAAGAAAATTTTTATCACAAGCAAATCTATCAGTTATTGAAAACTGCTATTAAAACGTGCCAGGTATGATGGTTCTCGCCTCTGTAATTCCAGCACTCAGGAGGCTGAGGCAGGAAAACTGCCACAAGTTCAAGGCCAGTCTGAGCTACATAGTGAGTTTAAGGTCAGCCTGAGCTACACAGAAACACTGGAGAATCATAACTAATTAAAATCTACAAGACCTTTGCCCAGAAATCTCCATAGCATTTCTGAAAGCAATTAAAGTCCTACATTAATGAGAGATATAGCATGTTTATGGACCAGACACAATTCTAACAATTAAATTGAAGACACTTCTTTTCCAAATGATTAATGGAATCAATGCAATCTCAATAAAAATCCCAGTAGACTGTTGTTCCATTGTAAATGGAAATTGGCAAACTGATTCTGAAATATGTATGAATATCATAGATAACCAAGAATAACCAAAGTCATCCAGAACAAGATACTTGAAGTATACTTTTTTAAAGCCAGATCGGAAGTATACTATAAATCCACCATAATTGAGGGAGTCTGATATGTATATAAGAGTAGCTTGTTTGTTTGGTTTTTTGTTTGTTTGTTTTGCAAAACCGGGGATTTGAACTCAGCCCCTTGATTGTGATATCTGAAACAAGACTTAAGAACTACTAATGATAAGGAATATATTGATTACACCTACACCAGAGTGTGAATATCTTATGCTCAGAATAAAACTAAGACTAAAAAAAGTAGATGCAATTATACATTAGCAGACTATTTTTTTTTTTTTGGCAGAACCGGGGTGTGAACTCAGGCCCTTGTGCTTGCCAGGCAAGCACTTATTCTATTAAGCCATTTCCCCAGGCCCTAGCAGACTATTCTAACAAGCACTTTATAGAATATTTAATAGACAAAAGTTATTTAAACTCAGTTATGAAAGATTTACAAATTAATATCACAATGAGGTATCAGTATACATCTATCAGAGTAGCCAAAACAACTATAAATATCAAGAATTGGAGAGGAAACTCCAGCTACATAGGAGGCAAAAGCAGGAAGATTTTGGGTTCAGCCTGGGCAACATAGTGTGACTCTATCTCAAAATAAAATAAAAAGGGATAGGGATGTAGCTCAGTGTTAAGCTGCTTGCTTAGTATATATAAGACCTTAGGTTAAATCTTTAGCACAGAAAAAAAATATTGGTCAAGGAATAGAGGAACTGGGGCTGAGGAGATAGCTCAGAGGCATAAGCACCTACCTGGCAAGCACAAGGACTCAAGTTCAATCCCTGGCCCCACATGCCCTGCCAGCCCCAGATTCCCTGGACATGATGTACAGGCCCTGGACCCAGGTATGGAGAAGCACATCTATAATCCCAGCACTCAGGAGTTTGAAACAGCAAGATTGCTGCAAGTTTGAGACCAGCTTGGAAGCTATACAAGTGAGCACAAGGCCAGCCTGAACTGTGTAGTGAGACCCTGTCTAAAAAAAAAAAAGGAATAGAGCAACTGAAACTATGGTGATGAAAGACTATGAAGAGAATTAAAATTTAAGCTCTCTGAGGGTTTTCGCAGAATTTGGTTCCAGTATTACCTCCCAGAGAGTTCATGCAGCCCTTGCCACATCCACCTCTCTGTATTCTTCCCTACACTTTTCATCTCCCAGACCTACCAAAGTTCAATTGATTAGGTCCAGCTCACTCAGAATAACTCTCTTACTGGACCATCCACTTATTTGAAACCTTAATACATCTGTAAAATCTCTTTTCCCACATAGCAGAACATAATCACAGTAACCACAATCATGTTCACAAGCTCATCTAACACTCAATAGAAGTTGTTCAAACCAGGTTGCTACAGTCATCTTAGAATTCTCTCTAACATATTCTGCTCTCTGGGCTCCAGGGATCCAGTCTGTCCCACATACAAATTATATTCACGCCCACCCTATTCTGCAAATTTCTCATCATATTAAAACATAGGCTTAATTCCAAATGCTCACATAAATCTCATCATCTAAATCAGGCATGGATCCTAGAGAACCCTTGGGGCATAATCCCTCTCCAACTGTGGACCAGTGATACTCAAGTGACAAGCTCTATTCTCCCCAGTACTTTCAAATACAATCATGGGACAGTCATAGGATAACAGCTATAAGCTCTGTAGTTTAATATGGAAGGCAAAAAGGAGGAGTCAATAAAGTTTCAAAGCAGTTTAGAAATTCAACTGAATTCAACAAAAAGTTGGCCAAGGCATGAAGGCTTTATTCAAGACTATGTAGGCTTTCTCTATCCTGTACCTCAAAATTATTCTAGCCTTCAACCACTACCCAGTGCCAAATTCTCCCTTGTATTTGCAGGTATCTCCAATGATAGCACCTACATCAGATACCACAATCTATACAGGTTTTCTATTGTTGGGGAACAGATTATCACACTCTTAGCAACTAAAACTGCTAACTCATTTATCAGTTCACAGTCACGTAGGTCAGAAGCCAGTTCTCTGCATAGAGACACATACAGGGTAGAAGTTAGACTGCATTTGTTCCTTTCTGAAGATCCTGGAAAAGAAACTCTTCCAGACCCGTTCATATTGTCAATGGAATTCTTCATGGCTGGAAGATTGGAAGTCTCATTCTTTACAATGTCATCCAGGATCACACTCATCTCATAGAGGCCATCTATGCGTCCTTATTATGTGGTTCTTATTAAATATTCACTTATGCTTCACATCTCTGAGTAAGGACATAGGCCAGTGATGGCAAACTTTTTTTTTGTCACTTATCCTATAACTGTTCTGTTTTATTTTTTTTCAATAATTTTATTGAGAAACAAATAGCAATGAGACAGTTTCAAATCCGATGAGTAGCAAACCTTTTAGAGCTTTCAGTGATACAAATGGCTTGCTGTAGCATGCATGCTATAGGATGGCCACTATTGACCTATGACTGTCTAAATTCTCACCTGACTAGGTATGGCCCACCCCAAATCATCCCCCTTTAAGGGCAATTGATCTGTGACCTTTAATTACATATGCAAAGTCCATTTTGCCATTAAAAGTAACATAACTACAGCAGTGTTATCTCATCCTATTCAAAGGTACAACCTCAATTCAATTGGAAGGCATGATATAAAAATGAGGATCACTTGGGTAGAATTCTGCCTATTACATAAAGCATATATCCACCAGACATACACATTCTTCAAAATACATAAGGATATTCACAGTGGAATTATTTAAAATAGTCACAAACTAGAAACATTCTAAACAGCCATCAACACTCAAACAAATTGTGGTACATTCATACAATGGAATACTATACAGCAGTGAAACAGACAAATACCACTACATGGAACTGCTCAGATTTAAAAATCATTAGTATTGACCAAAAGAACCAGAAATAAGAATGAACATGACTTATAATTCTGTTTGTATAAAGTATAGAAATAGAGAAAATAAAAATATGACTGGGCCTGGTGGAATGCACCTGTAATCCCAGCTCTTGGGAGGCTGTAAACAGATGGATCACTATGAGTCTGATCTAGTAGTGTGACCCTGAACACCCTATAGACCCTTCCCTAAAATATAAAGAAAAAAAAAGGAAAATAAAACTATAATGAGATAGGTCAGAGTAATGATTAACTTTCCAGGATAATAGCTAAATAGGGTATGACATAGATTTTGGGGGTGCAAATAATGTTCTATATATTGGTTTTGGTGGTTATTACATGCTTCTATTCACTTTAAAAATGTCATCAATTCATTGTCTTTTATGACTGTGCATTGTACTATTCAAGTGTTGTACACCAATGAAAAAAATCTATCAAAAAAGTTTTAAACCCTCCTTTGCACTGTTTCCCTCCAATTTATCAGAGTGTTCATATGAGTGGCAATATATTCACATTATCAATACAATTAATATGTAAGTCTACTGAGATCAAGAGCAAAATGCGCAGTCAAGCACAAGAGCCCACACATGTATCTGAAAGGCTGAGTCAGGAAAATTCCCAAGTTTGATCCCAGTCTGTACAATTTAGAGATTTAATAAAACCCTGTCTCAAAATGAAAAATAAAAACAGGTTGGGAGTGTACTTCCATGGGAAGGCCCTGTATTCCCAAATACTGAAGAAAAAAAAAAGGTAAAATGTGCATTTTCTTTTACAAATTGTCACAGCTGACACCAACAAGTGAGAGGTGATGACTATATTAGAAACAGAATGTAAACTTAAACATTTATTTAATCTTCTCAAAATTAAGCTTAGCATTTCTATGTACTTTTCTTCATATACTTTTACAGTTTTTTCTACATAAAATGCAACACTTACTCTTTTTCTCAAAATAACATGCATACATACATACATGATCCCAAGTTAAATAGCAACAATCGCCTTTAATGGAACAAGAAATTGTTTGATTTTAAATCCACACCCATCCCACAATCCCTGAGATGTATTTCATTTTTTTCTGTTCCTCAATTATCTTACACGATAGCAACACATCATAGGTCTATAAAGGTTGTAGTGTAACGCAGAAATGGCAAGTAAATATTCCAGGTTCAGCTATCTCATGTGAACAAGTTGGAAAGTGTCACCAGAAAACACTGGACAAATTGAACAAATGGCTTTTTTTTTACACTCATTAGAGAACTGAGGTTGTAAGTTAAAGCACTACACTAAAAGTCAGATCTAGAATCACAAGGGACATCTACTTACCTGGAGAAGCTGCCTCCAGAGCCATAAACAGAAAACACTAATGATAAATAAGCTGAATCACTTGAGGTTGCCCGTGGACTAGTAGTATGAGCGTGAAGGGCCTCCACACATCCGTGGGCTTTATTTTCAAGGAGCCGTCCCTTTGTGCAGGTAACACAAAGTGACACTGTATAGCGGGGGGTGGGGGGGTCAGAGACAGCTGCATGGCAACTCTGAACCCTGCACCTGCTGCAAAAGCTGTGCGGCTCAGGATGCCTGTTGGATCAGTGCTGGATGGCAGGCTTCATGCCTTTGAGGAGCAAGAGGGTAAAGCTTGCTAATTGGAAGTACAGGCACTGCTGCTTCCTGCACAGCCTGCACTGTAGTGCGGGACTTGAAGGGCTACCAAGAGGGTAGGCCTCAAATTGTACCTCGCTATGGTGGTGGTGCCTAGCGCGCTCTACCAGGCCAAGGAACTTGGCCATATCCTGCTTCCTGATCTGCACCCAGCACTTGCCCTGCGCGCCCAAGCCCAGCTCATTGGTGAACGAGGCCCTCAACGCTGAGCTCAGGGCGGGGCTCAGAGGCGTAAATCTTTGGGCCGAGCCTTTCTGGTTTGCCTGCTTCCTGGTATTAGGAATTTTGTAGCCACTAGGCCCCCTAACCTCAGCCTGGACTTGGACTACAACCACCGCGAGATTTTGGAGCCAGGAACTAGGTGCCTGGGAGTGAGATTGGAGCGGGAAAGAGTGGAGGAGGGATTTCTGGTCTGCCCTTAGCTGCATGTTACGGCACTGTTATCCTTCTTACACTGCTCTTGGCATCCTCGGTCATAAACACAAATTCTTGGCCAGGAAATGCTGGTGGAGGGGGATGGAGGTGGGAGAGGCCGAGGTTTGGGGTTGGCTTCAAGTTCAAAGCACTTACTGTGCTGCTTCTTCATGTTATGGGTCAGTTCTGCATAGGAACCAGATCAGCCCGATAGAAATTTGAATAGAGCCTTTTATTTACTCAGCTCAGGTCTGTCAGCCACTTCTCTTGCAGAAGGCTGATCAGCTCCGAACCTAGGTAGCAAGCGGGTATTTATAACAGAAATCACATCCAGTTTGGTAAGCAAATTTGTTATCTAGTACAGAACAACAGAAACTGCATTCATTTGACACAGCTGCAAACTGTTCATAACTAAATGGTCTTTTACAGCTTAGTGATAAGTGCATATTTTTACAAGGTACATCTTAAGCTGCCTATGTTACAGGAGATGGTTGGGGAGGGAGTTTGTGTTAGCTTGCTGCCTTGACAAGAAACAGTTATTTATTGTTGAACAGCCTTGAGCCGAAAGGGAAAACACATTTCTTAGAGCAGATAACAGGAAGCACAAGGGGTTTTTATAATTTTCCACAATTAAGGCACAAAACTCTATTAACCCTTTACACTTCACACCACCAAAATCGGCATTTTGTTGAAAATGAGGCCAAGACCCTTTGCTTGCGTCTAAAATGCCAGCTTTACTGGTGTAACATGGTGGTGCCCTGTTTGTGTAGCCCCGTCTAAGAGATTTTGTACACTGGAGAGTGCCTTACTGACCTCCATGTGCACATTGGCCTGGCGTGCTCATTCTTTTACTTACCTGCGCAATAGCTATGGAAAAGGTCCCTCAGCTCTCTAATTCTCAGTAACCACATGTAACAAAAGGAGAATGAAACAAGAAGGCAAGGTGGTGCATACCTGTAATCCCAGCATTCAGGAAGCCTGAGGCAGGAGGATCAAAGCTTGAGCTGTGCCAATGCACTTTAGTAACTTATTGAGAACTTGTCTCAAATAAACTGGAGAATAATACCTCATATTTCAGCTAGTGGGACATAAATGAAAGAATATATTTGAAATATTTAATGTTGTGTAAATGAACTGCATTAATTATACAGACAGGGCAGGGGAGATAGCTTAGCAGTACAGTGCCTACTTGGCAAGCACAAGGTCTTGAGTTCGATTCCTCCTGCACACACACACAAAGTAATCCAGACACTTTTTTTTTTTTCAGAACCGGGGATTGAACTCAGGCCCTTGTGCTTGCCAGGGAAACGCTTATTCCATGGAGCCGTCTCCCCGGTCAAGACACTCCTTATTTAACCACTGAGTTCTGGGCCTGCAACTGGGCTATTAAATTTTATTAGTGATGGGAAGCCAGGTCATGAATTGTCTGACCCATGCCTTTGAACGCAGTTAATATGTTTTAGTGCATGTAAGATACACATGTAGAACAGAAGTCTGCTTTGAAATAATTATAATCAGTTTGGAGTGGTGCTAAACACTTGTAATCCTAGCTGCTCAGGATGGAACCAACAGGGCAAAATGGAACTCAAAAACTGTGAAGTTTTCCTTTTTAGCCAAGCTCCATTCTAAAATTTCCTCAAGCAGAGAGCGTAACTGCCACCCTCTCCTCTCCTCCATCCTGAGGAACAAGCATAATATGCATAGGTGGCTTTCTTTCCACTGGAAGAAAGTGTAGAAGAGGGTCCAAAGGGATGAGGTAAGCCTGGAGTTGTCTATTGTTCATTGTATTCCCTTTTCCCTTTTCCTTAAAAGACTCATTCATACCTGGATACAACAGAATGGTGACTTATTTAAATTTGACTCCCCTCCTTCACCCCCAAGCTAACTTTGAATAGGGTGTTTTTCTTTGTCACCAAAAATAAATCGTCCCCTGCAACCAGAAAGTGGACCTGATTGAATAGGCTTAAGCAGCTAGTAGCAGAGAGACTGAAGCAAGTATGAGTCTAACCTTGGTAATTTAGTGAGACCCTGTCATATATATATAGGAATGGGGGTGTAACTCCCTTGTACAATGCCTCTAGGTTGGATCCCCAGTACAAGAAAAAGTGTGTAGTCTAATTATCATAAGAGATTTTTAAAGAGTGGTGAATGAGGAAAAATGGAGATAGGATTATGCTTCAATAAGATTATTAGTTGTGGGATGGAAGTTGTGGAATGTTAGCATGCTCAGAACTGCCCCCCATTTATTTAGTTCATAAATGCAGAGCAAGATATAATAACTAATTTAGGCCAACATAATCAATGAATCACAAAATATTCCACGCAATAGTATTAGAAAAGGGAATATTGAAGTTATTAACCCAAAGATCACTTACCAGTTGATAAGGGAAAACATGTATTTGACTGGAAAGACAGTCATCTTTCCCCCAGGGCTGGAATTGGACCTTAGGGGCTCTGCCACTGAACTACACCCTCAATCAACCATTTTTAACCTATGATAGGGAAATACTTTATATATCTTCTTGATGTAAAATAGTGTGACATTATTGCCAAAAATATTTAACTTGAATGTAATCATGAGGAAATTGAAAAATCCACAACTGAGATATTTTTAAGGAAAACTGGCTTTGTGTGTTTAAAAGTTAATATCATAAACAAACAAATGAGATTGTGGGATTTGTCCCAAATTTTTAGAAAAGGAGAGAAGAAATATATAGCCAAAAGTCTAAATTATTAAATCTTGAATTGTGATTTAAAAAAAAAAAACTAGATTGAAAGTGACATACAGGAAAGAAACTCACAGCCTGAAGATATCTGTGACAAGTTCATGTTCTCTAAAATCGAAGAATGAATTTTAGGAACAACAGAGGTTAAGAGCAGAATTTATTGGGGGAAAGAAAGCTTCTCTCAGAGAGGACAGAACAGGTTGCCCCAGACCCTGCCTCTTTTAGGGGTTTTATAGAGCAAAACCATGAGGTGAGACAGGTCTAAGGTGGGAAACATGGGAACTAGCTAGGTGGTCATGAGGTGGGACAAAACTATAGTCAGATAGTCAACCAAGAAGATTACAAGCACAGTTGCTCAGGTAAAATTGATTAAATCAGGATCAAATGGGAAAGCCAGCCACGTAGCAAGAGGGCATGAATAATAGAATAGAAGCTTATCCTTTAGGGGTTTGGGTTAGTGACTCTTCCTCATTTTCGCAAGGATGTACAGACCTATTTATTTATTATTTTATTTTATTTTGAAGAGTAATAACAAAATCCAGAATTAAAATCAGAAACATAGACAGAAACAGGGTGACATGCAACAATAGGTATGTTGCAGATTATCAAAATAAGCATAGCTGATTGGGGCCGAGGAGATGGCTCAGTGGAATAAGTGCTTCCCTGGCAATCAGAAGGGCCTGAGTTCAATCCCGGTTCTGCAAAAAAAAAAAAAAAGAAAAAGAAAAAAAAAATAGCTGATTAACAATGGTTGGTACACTACCTATTTTTTATCATCTGATCTGTTGCTCAGCTTAACAGATATACCTATGTAATACTGGACATATGATTGCCTGTTACCACTTGCTTTCAGGAAACCTTAAATTTTTGTTCTTGTCTTTGTTTGTTTTTCTTCTCTTATCTTTTTAAAAAATTTGTTTTAAGGAGAGTATAGTAATAATTGATATTACATTAGAAATGTTACACAATTAGAAGACCAACATGACAGGCATCCAAGCATGGCTTTTGTATTACACATTGCTGTCCTCTATGTAGTTGCCTAAATGCAGATTATCAGCATACAGAGTTAGTCAAGGTGAAAATTCTACACATTAATTGCTAATTTTTGAAAAACTGATGGAAATTCTTAGTACAATCACTAGAAACCTATTTAAAATATCAACCCCTGATGTTTATCTTTAGTGAGGTATGTATTTGTTTGATGTTTTGTCTTGAAGTTTGCCCCACAGAGGATGTGTCTTGTCTATTCCATAGTTGCAAGGCATCTTGTCTTCTGTACTGGTTCCTTCCAAGGCCTAGCCCTGTCTGACTGCCTACAGTATTTCTATGTAACTCAGCTGCCTGCAACACTAGGAGCAGTTAATGCTTAATTGTTTGATCAATTTTGCATGCTTATATCTGTTAATTTGGACAACTGCTTTGAAGATAACAATGTGCAATGTAAAAATCATTGTTAATTTCCTATAATCTTGCTTTGAAATTCTGTATTAATTTTTATTATTTTTTTTTCTGGCGGAACCGAGGATTGAACTCAGGCCCTTGTGCTTGCCAGGGAAGTGCTTATTCTACTGAGCCATCTCCCCGGCCCCACATTTTTTATTGTTTTTTCATTCTCTTTAAAATAAAGTAAATGAGCTCTTTCTCTTGGAGCAGCCGGTGGTGGCGGCTTCTTTTGCAACTATGGCCAAGATTAAGGCTCGGGGAATCTTCGTGGCAAGAAGAAAGAAGAGTTGTTGAAACAGCTAGACGACCTGAAGGTGGAGCTGTCACAGCTGCGTGTCACTAAAGTGACAGGCAGCGCGGCGTCCAAGCTCTCAAACATGCGAGTTGTTCGCAAATCCATCACCCGTGTTCTCACTGTCATCAACCAAACCCAGAAAGAAAACCTCAGGAAATATTACCAGGGCAAGAAGTACAAGCCCCTGGACCTGCGGCCCAAGAAGACGTGAGGTATGCACCACCAGCTCAGTAAGCATGAGGAGGAGCTAAAGACCAAGAAGCAGCAGCAGAAGGAGCGGCTATACTCTGCGCAAGTTCGCTGTCAAGGCTTGAGCAGTGTCACAATAAAACTCAAACTCTGGAAAAAAAATAAAGTAAAATAAAATAAATTAATAACTTTTGAGGAAAATTTGAGAAAATTGAAAAAAAAGATCTGTTTACATAACATAATTGAATTAATGTTTTTTTAAGATTACTACCAATAATGTTATGTAAGAAAATATTGGTTTTTAAAGAGATGAATACTACTGTGTTCAGGAGTGAATGATCATGTTTGCATTTTTCTTTCAAATAACCAAGTTCAGGTAGTTAGGTAATAGATGATAGAGGGTAGATATAGATAAATAAGAGCACATAACAAAAGATTGGAGAATATTCATACTTGTGTTCGGAGCTTTGCATGATGATGCATACCTATAACTCAAGTGTTATCAGGTAGTTCCTTTAGAAATGGCTGACAAGCCTATTCTAGGACCTTCTTGCCTTGAACAAAGAAATTAAATGAGACAAGCCAAATATGATGTCAAAAGTTTCTTTGAAAAGTGAGTAGTATAGGGATAAAGGAGAAACTGACTGTACACCATGAGCAAAAGAGGAAAGGAAAAAAAGAGCATAAAGCTGGGCATGGTGGCACACATCTATAATTCCAGCAAGCTGAGGTAGAAGGATCATTGCAAGTTCAAGAGCAGCCTGGGCTACAAAGTGAGCTCAAAGCCAGCCTGAGTTGCATAGAGAAAGTCTGTCTCTAAAAGACCAAAACAAAGAATTAAAAGAAAAATAGTGTAAAGAAAAGTATGCCCTGGTCTAGAAGACATAGAGTGGGCTACTGTGAAGAGTCATGATAGCAAGATTTTTGTAGCATCTCCTCCCTTTTATGCCAAGCACTTGTCATGGGAGTCCATGAAAAGCTCCACTCACAGTCCTGGGAATTATTTGGTGCTGTCTTGGGATCTTGTAATTGACAGGGACCCCTTATTTCCTTAGCCAGCTTTGCCCCAGCCCTGTCGCCTGTGTAACTAGTGCTGAGATAGGAGGAGTCCAAGTCTGAGCCCAACTTCAGAAATTAAGTGACTTAATGAGACCCCATCCAAAACAACAATAGCAGAACAGCTGGGGATGTAGTTCAGTGCAAAAGGCCCCTGGTTCAATTCCCAATACTAACCACACTCCCCATCAAACAAAAAAAAAGTTGGAGCTAGATATTTAGTTATAGCACTAGTTCTATTCCTGCAAGCATAGAAACCAATCATCTAACACTTTTTTAAAAATTACATTGGAGCTTGTGAGCCATTATAAATAATTTTGCAGCCCTTTCCGAGTCCTCGGCCGCCATGGCGCCCGTGAAAAAGCTTGCAGCGAAGGGGGGCAAAAAAAAGAAGCAGGTCCTGAAGTTCACCCTTGATTGCACACATCCTATAGAAGATGGAATCATGGACACTGCCAACTTCGAGCAGTTTCTCCAGGAAAGAATCAAGGTGAACGGCAAAGCCGGGAATCTTGGTGGAGGGGTGGTCACCATCGAAAGGAGCAAGAGCAAGATCACCGTGACTTCCGAGGTGCCTTTTTCCAAAAGGTATTTGAAATATCTCACCAAAAAATATTTGAAGAAGAATAATCTGCGTGACTGGTTGCGCGTAGTTGCTAGCAGCAAAGAGAGTTATGAATTACGTTACTTCCAGATTAACCAGGACGAAGAGGAGGAGGAAGATGAGGATTAAAGCTCCTTTGTCTGGAATATTTTTTATGAGTTCTTGAATAAAACTTGGGAACCAAAAAAAAATAAATAAATAAATAAATACTTTTGCAGCTGTGACACATACCAAGGCAGGAAACAATGAACAGAATTTTTAAAAAGCCTCATGTGTTTTCCATAAAATCTGGACAAAGGCAAATATTAATGTTCACTTTAAAATGATATTTACAGTTTTAGAATTGAAATAGATGTTTTTAAATAAATAGGTAAATTATATTCTTTTGAGAGAAGACTACTCAACAAAGCAATTGCATTTACAACTTGAACATTAATTTTAACCAATTTATGCCCTAACACATGTCTTTAGGAGTCTCAGAATCCCAATTACAGTGTTTTTGAACATTTATTGTTCATTTAGTGCCTTGTAAATGCATTGGAAAATTATGTAGTTCTAAATGTAGGTGTATAATTACATGCTCTGCCTAGAGACAACATTAATTTATAACCATTTGAGTGAATAAACAAGACTACCAGAAGTCCCCTAGATAGTTGAGGGCCAGATGAAAGACTGTTGCTCTTTTCTTGCATTCTTCCACTCACACTTTATTTTCTCAAATTATCTTTCTAGTTGTACAGATGCTTATGATTTCATTGGAATACCTATTTCCTTAATTAGTACAGCATCAGGTTTCTTCCATCAAGTGATGAATGCTTCTGAAGAAAAGACCAGCTAAGGATTTTAGTGGAGAGCAGTGAATTCAGAAGGCAAGTTACTGAGTTCAATTCCTGGTACTGCAAAGAAAAAGAAGGCCAACCATGAATGACTGTCCTCTGGCTTGTGGCACCATGCCTTAGAACCAGCCAAGTATGGACTGAAACCTCCACAAGCTGAGCTAAATAAACCTTTCCTTCCTTAAAAAAAAGAAAAAAGAAAAAAGAAAAAGAAGGCCAGTTACAAGTCAGAGTTTCATTTGCTATGTGGATTTCCCTGAGTTTAGATTTTCCCACAAGTTGCAACATTTGTATGTAAATCAGAGTACAAAAGCCAACTGTATGGACTTAAGTCAAAATTATTTTCATACTAAAAGTTGTGTTCTACTTTTATTTCCTCTCTTAATGAGAAGTATGATTATACAAACCTCACAGAACCTATGATGATATTACTTCTCTGAAATCTAATGAAATGCTTTTATTGTATATATCTTCTTATTCTCCCCCTCTTCTTCCTATTGGTGATTGACATGAGGGTCTCCTTTGGCTAGGCAAACTCTCTGTCACTGATTTACACCCCCAGACCTTTTTTTATTTATTTTGAGACAAGTTTTCTAATTTGTCCAGACTTATCCTATTAATAATATCTCTTGGTTATTACTGGTTGATCAGGCCTGCAATCTCCCAAGTGAGTGGTCAGTGAAGGCACAAATAATGGTATAGATTCAGGGGCCAGTAGGATCAGAAAACTCTCTCACAGAATTTGAGATTTTCTGGGATTTTTGACAAAGAACTTCTCTGGGTGACTTATTTGCTTTTCAAACAAAGAAAGGGGATACTGAAGAAGATGCAAGAATCTGAATCTGGGCAGGATGTGAGAGTCCCTTCAAGGGCTTCTCCAAGTAATATGTATGTTAATTTAGGAGAACTCTGCTATGGTCAGGAATGTCTTCACCTCAGGAGTGAGGCGCCTGCAGCTATAGTCTTTTTTAGTTAATTGAAGTTGGAGGTGAAGGCCTTCAGGTGTGACCTTATCTTGTCCTTTGAGGCTTCCTGGTTTCACAGGCCAATACAGGCCTAAGTGGAGACCAGGGAGGTTTACTTGCTGAGTCTTTGCCCATCTCCAGACAATGGCTTAAGCCTGGGGAAAACTCATGTGTAAACATGAACAGCCAATTGGTTAATATTCATTCCTGCTCAGAGCCACTTCCTAGTAGTCTCCATCACAGGCTGACCTCAGACTTTTGATCTTGTTTCCTCAGCCTATGTGTGCCACCATGCCTAACTTGTATATTCTTGTGTTTTAAATTTCTCTTGCTTTCAGTGTTTAATATGGTAAAAAAAAATTGGCAAGACTCACATAAACAAAAATACCTTTATGTCCTCTCAAAATTTTAAGAATATATAGGGTTTCTGACACCAAAACATTTTAGAATCATTGCTCTGGTTTGTTTAAAAAAATTTACTGAGAGCATTGTTTGTCATGTATAAGACCCTTTGACATATGATTGGAATGCAGAGATGTGGAGGTTAGGAGGTTTACCTACTAATTTCAATGCTCAGCATAAGGGACGGCCTGATAGCTCAGCGGACTAAAGCGGCTGCTTTGGCAGAGCACAGTAGCTGGGGTTTCATCCTGGGGCTGTGGTGCCGGCCCCTCCCCTGGGGCGCACTGAGATGTGGCACGCACCTGTAATTCCAGCACTTGGGAAGCTGAAAACAGGAGAATCGTTAAGAGTCCAGTCTACGTAGTGAGACCCTGTACACCCTGTTCTAAATTCATTAAATATATA